>NC_088297.1:11074264-11374264 GCF_032854445.1 Liolophura sinensis | reverse complement strand
GCTTAATACAAGCCAGCGCTGCAATACGTCAATCTACTACTCCCCTATCTTTGCAATAGGAGAGCGTGGAATTTATAATTTTATTACTACATATTATTATTTCGCAATGGGTTTAACGCAAGAAAGGATTTAACGCAATATAGGTTACATACTTTGTGTCCCTTGGATATCACTGAAAACTGTTGAATTCTGTACATCCATGCAGCTGACAAACTTTTCATTCAGAAGAAATAATGCCGTACGTTGGAAGGTCTGGTAGCAGCCTGCGGATGGCCGTGGGTTTGTGCCGGGCTCTGCCCGGTTTCCACCCACCATAATACTGGTCGCCGTCGCATAAGTGAAATATTCCTGAGGACGGCGTAAAACAACAATCAAATAAATAAATAAATAAATTCAGATGAAATATGTATGAGTTAGGGCCTGCGCTGTTTATTGTAATTATAAAGCTCGAACATGGAGTTTTCAGATTAAAATATAAATATAAACTATTTTAGATCAATGGTACCCTTTTATTATTTAAAAGCAAATTAAACATCATATATAAGACACATTAGTCACCAGACAAATATAGTTACACTCATAACGAGCATTTATCCCCTTACATGTACCACACTTTGCGGCAAATGTTTTTCTTGTAAAAGTAGTTTAATGTATTCAGAGTATTTTAATATTAACATCGTTTGTGCAGAGTTTACAAATTTAACTTCACACTCTCGCTGGTCTATTCATTAAACATAAATATGCTAAATGTGAACGGTACCAGGTTGTTATAACGCAGAGAATTAAACACGTGTACATGTACACGTAAAGCACTTCAACACTGCATATGTTAACTTAATCTCACATTTTTTGGTTACCGACCTTATAAAGCAAATCACTTTCACACACATTGCCAGTTTATAAAAAAATCAGTACACACACACACACACACACACATATATATGTATATATATATATATCTCTCTCTCTCTCTCTCTCTCTCTCTCTATATATATATATATATATATATATATATATATATATATACATCGATTGCTTTTAAAAGGCCAAATTATACGAAGGTATACCTCAAAAATAGAGATATGATTCAGATTGACCACATGTTTGGTGCCTGAAAGAGAGTGAGTGAGTGCCTGGGGTTTAACGGTGTATTTAACAATTTTTCAGTCATATGACGACGAAGGAATCCTTAGAATGCATTGAATGTGCTTTCTTTGTCGCTGGATGGATTTTCACCCCTCTTGTGCTGCTGAAAGAGGGAAAACCCGAGCAAACCCGATGCATTTGGGTGGCAATGAAGTGGGGTGAATATTTTTAGAGGTCCTCTGAGACAGGGCGTCAAAGTATAAGAGCACGTAGACTCACAATTTCATGTTTTTACATTTTATACAATCACGCATGCGTGTACACGAACTTTTCAATTGCAGGGTCAGTCATTACCGGATTACCCAGGAAGACCACTTATACATCAATCAGAGCACGCATCGTAAATGTTATGTTGTATAGAGAAGTGTAATTTGATGGCATGGAATTGTACCATGCTAACGTTAAGGGATATATATATTTCTGGAATTGAAGATAACAAATGTACTAATGTAATAGCAGGGAAAACCATTGCGTTCATGTAACCATTGGAAACAGGCTGGTCGAAAGATGGAAGACAAGGGGGATAACTCTAACGGGATAGTCGGCTATTGCCGAAAGTTATATCGATGTTCAAAAAATCGCACCCATGAAGTTCCTGCATAATATTTGCTATATTCCGTGCATAGGCCCCAAAGCCAGTAAAATATACTAAGGCTTTGTTATCTCATGAATATGCAGTACTTAGCGTACAAAAGGCAAAAGTTCAGGGTTTTATTATTAATTCCTTCATCAGAATAGCCGGATTTTAAAAACCCATATTATAACAAAGTTTTTTTTCTGCATTCTCGTCTATCTTTGTTTTGAATACCGTGACCTTACGGGAGTGGTGTGTAGTGTCGGAGAGGGCGGGGGAGGGGGGGTATCACTGTGTTATATTATTGTATTATCATTTATTAGTATTCTGATTGGATTCGTGTTACCTTTTATTTTCCTGTATTAGAAATCACAGAATGTTTTAAGAAGAGCTATGAGCTACACAAGTGTTTATTATAGTAAACATGTGAAATCTTTATCTAGTAATGTGATGGACATTTTCAGTAAACACAAATACGTGCACATGTCCGAGTAATCCAGTAAGACTTTGGGTTTATACTCAGTGTAAATAGTCGATACACATGTGCAAATGTTTACTGTTGTAAAAGAGTGAATGGTTACTATGAAAGCCCAGACCGTGACAAAGCATAGCATACTATGTCATGTTCATGGACTGACAGAGCGTGACGAGAAGAAAGAATGAATACATGAATGAATGTTTTACATCGAGCTTAACAACGACGAGGGTCATTAGGTGTGTGTATATATACTGTGTCTTCTTGTGGCTGGGCGAGTCCATGCTGCTAAAGTGCTTTCACCTCTCAAGTATCATGTCGAAGACACCGGACATGAATCCCCACTCGGTCACATTACACTGACACTGGGATAACTATTCCACTTTCTTTACTCTAAGCTCTCAGTGCTGAGAACCAAGCGAGGCAGGATCAAGTACCATTTTTAAAATCTTTGGTATGACCCAACCTGGGTTTGATCCCGGGTCTCCCGACCATGAGGCGGACGCTCTAAACATTAGGCGGTCTCGAGAAACACGATATGGGTTAAACTTCCTTTCGCAAGTCATAACCGTGTGTACAATTAGGCTGCGTGGGAAAAAGAATAATTTGGACCCTCAAGGAAACAGGAGTGCTAGTAGTAAACCACAAGACTTCTCACGATGTCAGGAATATGGGTGAATGGTTAGTGGTCTCAGATGAAACTAGATCTGATAATATGGTCCCTCTTGAATTATATGTCTGGGGTTTTTTTTGTTTGTTTTTTGTTTTTTTTTTTTTTGTTTTTTATATATGTTTTTTTCGTTTTGTTTTGTTTTGTGTTTTTTTTTTTGCCACAACTTCAACTTTTGTGTACACAACAAAATCACAGAAAAGGGGCACCTGTTACTAAAAGTTGACCTTGGATTTGCGTGTAATACTCGTGTTCGTGCTATAGGTTTAGACCATCTTCTGAGTTGTAAAGACAAGATGTGGAATTCTCAGCAGCAGTGTTAAGGTATGAATTTCTGTATGAATGCAGACAGTTTACTTCCAACTTGTCACACACTTTAGCATCTGGGGAGGCACCTAAAAATGGGAATGTGGAAATGATGATAAATCCACAATAATGATCACTGTGTCCAGTCCTTTCTACGTAAATCTCCCTGGATTTCCTCTCCGTTTGTTTTCCATAACTTGTGGCTTCAGAGGGAAAGGATTTTGGATTGATTATGGAGCCCACAAATTTATCTGTGACAATTGCCTTCCAGTTTGTTATTTTATGGAATACTGATGCCATGAGCTATCCCCTTCTCTCCTGATACCAGAGAGCACACTCTGATTGAAGTCTTGTATTTTCCTCTATTTTTTTATAGAGGAAATTGGATCAATCTTGTCCCTGTACTCCTCCTTCAGAACAAGGCTGTTTCTTTTCGGGAACTGGAAATTCCCACAAGCACGGGGACAATATCTTTTACATCATAAATTTCCGCCTGCAAAGAGAAGGTAAAATTGATTGATTGATTGATTGATTGATTGATTGATTGATTGATTGATTGACTGATTGACTGATTGATTGATTGATTGATTGATTGATTGATTGATTGATTGATTGACGTTGCATTGTACCTGTATCCGTGGACTTATGTTTTGAAAACCGGTTGTGCGTCCTTAGACATGAGCTGTCATCACCTGGAGAAGAGTGATGTTATTCTTCCCCTTATGCTAACAAATGAGGGTAGATCAAAAAGTGTTTGCTGCACAAACATGCACAACTCATTACATGTCAATTCACTACATGCCAATTCAGTTTCAGACACAAACAAGTACTGTGACTAGCAGTAGTCTGTGTCTGAAGTAATACTGAAAACAATTCCTCTTCTGACGAATTCTTCTGATAGGTAATAACTCAATCCATGGGTGTGAATGAAGCTTGGTTGAGTTGAATATATGTGAAGAAACGCAGAGCACAGAACGTTCCGAACTACCCACAATTTGTGTGAAAAAACACGTTTGAAATGATTCTATTTGCTTTTCTTATGTTTGCAGGGATTGATCCCGTTGATGTCCTGAGACTCACAGCTGAGAATCAAATCTTTCAGGAACATCTTGGTCGTCAAATTTTACATCATGAGAACTTTCGCCTTAAAAGAAATAACGTAAAATTCTGTGTAACAAATTTAAATAATAATCTTTTGTTATTTTATACAGGTTTCAACAGTGAGGAGTTTAATGCCATTTACAAATTCCTTGTTCTTGACGACCATATGCAACCTTTCCAGCCCTTAAGAAATCTAAAACACAATATATCTTTGAATGATCAGTTGTTCTCAACTTTATGTAAACTCAGGCAAAATTTTGAATTTAATGACTTAGGATGTAGCTTTGGTATTTCACAACAAGAACTGTAGCATTGTATTTGGAAATTGGATCAATAACATGTTCTTGAGGTTCGGAGAAGTCTGTATATGGCGGCCAAAAATCATTATATTAGAAAAAATGCCAGAAGATTTTAGTAAACAGTTTCCAACAAACTTAGCCATTATTGATGGGACTGAAATCAGCATTCAAAACCATCATCTCCAACGGCACAATCACAGACTTATTCTGATTACAAATCTGCAAATACTTTAAAAGCCTTAGATGCATGTGACCCAAGAGGCTCCCTATTTCAGGTTCTATTTCTGACAAAGAAATCTTCAACAAAAGTGGTTTCAAGTCGATGCTAAATGACCTAATAAGAACAGGTCTCATACAAATCGGTGATGGTCTGATGGCAGATAAAGGCTTCAACATTTCAGATGAAGTTGAGGAATGTGGCTTGAAGTTAAATATACCTCCATTTGCACAGACAGGAGCTCGAATGAGTGAATCTGATTCTCTTTTGACAATGAAAATTGTAGCACACATGTTGCTACAATTTCATGTTCATGTTTATGTTGAACGCATTATAGCTGCAATACAAAAAATTTTTAAAATTGTTGACAGGCGTATTTCTTGGGACCGTTTGGAAACATAAACCAAATCTGGTATGTTTGTACTTTTCTTACTACCTTCCAAAAACCACTTATTCAGAGAAAGTAACAATACAGACTTGCATATTTCCATCAGCAGGTTAAAACTTCGAAAAAAACTGAGCATTTTGTGACCTTTCTGTATAGTTTATGATATAGTCTGGTAAAT
Organism: Liolophura sinensis; assembly: GCF_032854445.1. Taxonomy (NCBI): domain Eukaryota; kingdom Metazoa; phylum Mollusca; class Polyplacophora; order Chitonida; family Chitonidae; genus Liolophura; species Liolophura sinensis. The sequence continues at coordinate 11,368,910 of NC_088297.1, read as the reverse complement.
TTGTGACCTTTCTGTATATGGTATAGTCTGGTAAATTTGTGACCTTTCTGTATATGATATAGTCTGGTAAATTTGTGACCTTTCTGTATAGTTTACGATATAGTCTGGTAAATTTGTGACCTTTCTGTATAGTTTACGATATAGTCTGGTAAATTTGTGACCTTTCTGTATAGTTTACGATATAGTCTGGTAAACTTTCTGCAGGAGAGACCTTTGGGTAAAGTAACTACTGATATTGTTACTTTAGTACACAAGTGTGGTATATACTCCTATAACATTGTAAGTTTGCTGTTTTCATGTGAACATAGAACACATTATAAACAGTGATTACCTGCTAACATTACACCACTTGATTACCTGCTAACATTACACTACTTGATTACCTGCTAACATTACTTACTTGAGTGAGTAAATCGGAAATAGAAAAGAATTTTCGGTAGTGTCGTGTGAACAGTTTATTTGATTGAAATCAAATCTGTTACATTTACTTGGATTATGTTGCAGAAATTTGTGATTACCTAGAATAAATTAGAATTTTGTTTATTTATTTATTTGATTGGTGTTTTACACCGTACTAAAGAATATTCCACTTATATGACAGCGGCCAGCATTATGGTGGGAGAAAACCGGGCAGAGCCCGAGGAAAACCCACAACCATCTGCAAGCTGCTGGCAGACCTTCTCACGGAATTAGCAGTTGGAGCACGGCCTAATATTATTACTGTGGTTAACTTGCATCATGACCAGTACATGGTTTGGGTGCATAATTTAAACGTCTGTAGCTCTATAGCTGTTGAGCCTTCTAAAACTAGAAGCATCAAGCAGAAACACGTAATGTGGATCGCAATACCATACAGTTTCAGCTACCAAGTTATATAATGCGTACTTGTATTCACTGAAAATACTTCTTGTCAGTAAAATGGTGTTTTGAAGAGAATTGATTTATCTTAAGACATGGTCACAACTGACGATAAATTATAGAACTATGAAATGTATTATAATTTGATTTAACATTCACAGTTGTCTTTTTAATGTTGGAATGCTCAGTTGACAGCCTGTATGCTCTACAAATTGGTAGATTATTTGTAACAGATTTTGTGCCTAGACTTGTGGATTTTTTGTTGGAAATGTGTTAAACTGACTTCTATAAATTTATTTCATTCAAATAATAAGTCATAAATCGTGAAAACTTATGTGAACATTATTAAATGTATACTGCAAACTCCTAAAAACTGATTTATTTATATGCCAATATTATATTTAATATATTACTGATTATATAATATTTAAAATGCTCAATGTGTTCCTGGATATGCGTATATCTATTCCCTGACTGGGCAGAAATGCCATAAATTAAAAATAAGTAAACAAATAAATTGATGAAGACTTTGTTTTGCCTCTTGCCTAAATACTTAAACCACTGCCAACAGGAACAGTGCCAAAAGGTGTGTCGATAGTTTGGGCTGCAGAACGGGCCAGGTAACGAATAGGGTACACCGATTAGGACTGCAAGTGAGGAATGTCCCTTTCAGTCACACAAATATTCCTGTGACAGAAATATAATATCAAATGCACATGTTTTTTGTTCTATTTTGCATTATGTTTATACATGTATAACATTTCCATGTTAATCAATTCTCGAGGTAGTATATGGTTAAGGTCTTTTGTAATTTTAAAGATACATTTAGTTGTAACCTCAATCTGTTGTTCCAGCTGTATTTTTATTCCTTACAGATATGCAGACGTGGAAGTGATCAAAAATCTTCTTGATCATCCACTTCAAACTAGCAGTCCATTTTTCACATCATACATGTATAAATCAATGGATTCAAGGGAAATCTAACGTCAGTTAACGGTTACATAGCGCCAGTTGACACGTTTTCTTTCTTTATCTATTTATTTGATTGGCGTTTTACGCCGTACTCAAGAATATTTCACTTATACGACGGCGGCCAGCATTAAGGTGGGTGGAAACCGGGCAGAGCCCGTGGAAAACCCACGATGATCCGCAGGTTGCTTACAGACCTTCCCACGTATGGCCGGAGAGGAAGCCAGCATGAGCTGTACTTGAACTCACAGCGCATTGGTGAGAGACTCCTGGGTCATTACGCTGCGCTAACGTTTTCTTTAACTCAGCAGGAAAACTGTAATGTATAGATTATTGATATATTGTTTTGTAGTAGGGCCTACCTACCGACTGTCCTTTAATACATTATTTAGGCTTTGGTTTGTGGATAATGATATGACGTGCAGGCACTGGGACAATCTTCTACCCTCTTCCACACTCCCCATCTTTCAGGCAAGCTTGTACTAGAGAGGTCGGTGGGGCTGTCGCTCAGATCCACAGTGCTTGTATTAGCACAGTGCTTGTATTAGACCCACACTGTGGGAACAGCATCCACTTAGTCTGAAACAAATTATGTAGCACTGACAAACGTTACAAGAATCAGTAGATATATGATGTTCACACATTTCCAAGGTTGATTTGTGTTAAAAAGCCAAAAAAATACAACATATTTTTTCTAATGTCATTCGATTACCCCCCCCCCCCCGCCCCCCGCCCCCCGCCCCCAACACCTAAAAAAAACAAACAAACAACAAATGAAGGACTCCACAATAAAAATACCGATGTGATACCTTAATGATTGAACTAGTCATGATTACCAATAATATGATACAGGGTGGAATCGGACACTTCTGGAAACATTGCAGTTGTGCGGCTCTCATACTGATACTATTAACGACCATGCGTGCTTGTACGAAGTTAGTAGATCCTCCATACCAGGCCTTATAGAAAGGAAAGCTTTGAACAAAACCAGTGACGTCGCTTTTACAGCGTACTCGTTAATATTCATGATCTGCTTAAGCCACGCCTACCTGAAGAAAGGGCCTCAGACCCCCATTAATTTTCCATAAGCGACAATCTTAACGTTTAGCGCTGTAGCTCAGCCCCAAAAATTCCGTGGCCAATAAGCTTTGGTGCATACCTGACCCAGCCTGTGAGAAAAAAGCCATTAAAATCTTGACATAGGTTGACCAACAAAATCTCGACCTTTCTACGCCGGCAGCTGGGAGAGGTGCCTAGCAACGCCAGGGGGACGTCACTTGTAGCCTCATCACCACCTAAGCTAATTGTTATTCACACAGGTGACGGTGCGAAACTTTCGCCCAGAATGCGCGTACGCGTATGTAGAAATATAGAAAAATATGTAAATGTTCAGTCATGCCCAGCATTTCTCTCCCCAAGCACCACAATGCAGATATACACGAGTATAATATTCAATTAAAATTTGAAATGCATCTCTTAAATTAGTGGTCTGCCTTGAGGCACTCAGAGGCTGACAGGCCCGCTTCAGCGTGTAGCACTGGGTCGGGTCATACCAAGGGTACTTGTCGCTGCTTCGCTTGGCGCTCAGCATTGAGAGGTTAGAGCAAGGAAACAGGACTGTTCGGTCCGGTGTCAGTATAATGTGACTGGGTTGGGTGTCACGTCTGGTGTCTTCGGCATGATGCTCCAGTGGCGGCAAACTTTGGCGGCATGGACTCGCCCTAATACAAGAAGACACACTATATATGCACACACCAGAAGGACTCCTCGTCGTCACATAACTGAAAAATTGTTAAGTACGACGTTAAACCCCCAACACGCACTCACTAACTCCGCGTGTTGTAATATTTATTTATTTTGTTATTTGTGTGATTGGCGTTTTACGCCGTATTCAAGAATATTTCACTTATACGACAGCATTATGGTGGGAGGAAACCGGGTAAAGCCCGGGGGGGGAAACGCGACCATCCACAGGTTGCTGACAGACCTTCCCACGTACGTCCGTAGAGGAAACCAGTATGAGCTGGACATGAACTCACAGCGACCGCATTAGTGGGAGGCTTCTGGGTCATAACGTTGCGCTACGTGAAGTAAGAAGGTTTTTCTTACTGTGGAGCTCTTCGCGTAGCTCATGTGAAGCTATTTTGTCATCTTCTGCTCTATAGGGCACCTGTGTAACAAACAAAAAACTATCGAAAAATCCCTGCAAAATGCAACTTTGCTCTTTGTCATCTCTTATATTGTGCATAATTTTTCCTCAGTAGAAATTAGTTGGAAATGCTTTGCATGTGAGCCCTTGCATTGTGGAAGTCTCAATTACAGTCAACTTATGTAAGGAGGAAATTTCCGTAATAAAATTATGAAATATATGAGAAAACTGAATTAGAGTTCCATACAGTAATATGCAGGAAAGTAAATGAACCACTGAATGTATACATCCCTTCACTACTGCAGATCTACTGATCTTTCTCGTCTGTCTTGGTTAGACTGTCCTGGAAAGGTAGAAAACTTTAAATGACGAAAGGTGGAATGCAATGTTTTCTTTGGCATTGGCGATATTGATGGATTGGGAGAATATTTTCATAAATTATATTCATGCATGAGTTTATAATGCAAGTACAGTTACCAGACAAGTATTGCAGACGAAATCGATAGGGTTGTTGTCTTCACTGTCGTCTATACAGTCTGGGTGAAACCATTCTGCACAGGCTTTATATTGTCAATATGTCCTGAACAGCAAACATCAATAAGCAGCTCCATAACTGTGAATATCCTCTCACTTCAACAACGATATCTGTTTTACTTAAAGAATTGATAACTGAGTAGTCAGTGTCATAAAATTCATTTAGAATGGAATGTTGTCGAACAACAATGGCTCGCTGTAAAAAAGTTGGGAATATTTATAAGAATATCCCACAATTTACACCACATACCTTCCATTGTATGCTTTGTTGCAGATACAAAATAGTTGTCCATTTTCCCCAAATCGAGGATGCTTTGCTGGGAATTGATGTTTGTATAAACAGAGATATAGATATGGTCATTAAAATATAATACATAATGAACGATGTCCTACACTTTGCTTTTTAATATCCAATTTATTTCACTTTTACCATATATATAAATGCACAAAACAATCATGAAAAAAGGCGTTGACAAACTAATTTGTAGGCAGGAAATCATGCCCATTATGGGCTTCTTTTAAAAGATGGTGTATCTTATGCCAGACCTAACTGTCCGAACCTCAGAGTATGTAGAGATAAGTCAAAAACAGTTTTAAGCAGTTTTTGCAATGGCATGTTGCCTAGTGGAATTTACCGCGCAACTTGGGCAAACAAATATATCCGGTTCGTTGGTTTCAGGAACACCAATGCATGTTGGATGAAACCATCCATGGCATTCACTGCACTGCCAGTACAATCTAAAACACAAACCATATAATCAAGATGACGTACTTCTGAGTCAAGAAACACTACACGTAATATACATATGAGGAAAGCATTTAAATGCAAGATTATTAAAAATATATACCCCTAATCCCGATACATGTTATTCAGTATTATACACCAGCAGTATACGGTTTTTTAAATACCGATTGTGTTCCACACACACTCATCACTAAAACTAATCCACTGGCGACTATAGCTCAGATTACCTTTTCCGGGCTTGACGTGGTATCAATTTCAAGATCCGATTGTGTCCCGACCTCTTGGGTCTGTAGTGATGTTTGCTGAGGACTTTTACTTGGGGTTTGTTGTAAGAAAGGTTTCAAAACGCAAACAGAACCAAGCGGCACTGTATTTTCCTTTACAAAATCTCCCAGGTATTCTTGGGTTACAAGTTCCGATGAAGGTTTAGTGGAGTGCATTGTAATTACATCTTCCCCACTTGTCTTCATAGAAAGCCAATGCTTCGCGCACCCAAGACGAATGATAAGTCGGAAGTAGTTTTCTTGTTCCCTGATTTGCCGAAAAACTTCCAGCGCAGATAGCATTGAAATGGAATGGTGGTTTATATGTTTCAAGTGGAAAACTTTTGTGATGGCCATGGCTTGGAAGGCTTCAAAACTGCAATACCCCCCCCCCCCCCCCACCCCTTCCCCTCCCCGATCCCGGAATGGTTAAAGCAAAAGTGTCAGACCAAAAGAAGAATTTTTCACCATATCAAGCCACAGCTTGTCAACCGCACCATCCATGTCTTCTATGGTGGGAAAGTTACCATTTGATGGACCCAGTACGTTATTCAAGCAGCAAAGACCACAGAAGTTTGAAGTCCTTTGTACTTGCAAAAGGCCAAATTCGTTGTTAACAGCAGACACCTACAGCATGCGTCCTTCTGGTGCACGAACGAAGAGAACGGTGTTAGCATAGCTAACATTGCGGTGCAAGTGGTTTAAGTCATCCGCGAGTAAATGAGTTTGCAGAAGCGTCTGTATATTTTCATACAAGTGCTTTAACTCTGATAGATTTGAGCCCAAACGTATGTTCTCTTGGACTTCAGTATCCGTTAAACCACAGACTGATGGTTCCCCACGTCCAGTTTCAGAAGTATTGGCGATCTCTTCATTCGTCTCGCCATGTTCATACTCCCAGTCGACAACAATTTCAGATAGAACGGGCGTCTGGATGGCGTCATCCGTCGGTGTGGGTTGGACAACTTCGGTTAGATATTTCTGACAGACCTGTCCAAACTGATTGTGGGACCAATCCCTATGCAAATCTTGTCGTATGTTTACGAATGAGTTCTCGGTTTCGTCTGACGTTTCTGAGCTGTATAATGAGTCGATAAAGAAAAATATGTTTGACCGGGGACATGTTATTTAAATAATAGATGTCCCGTTTCAGAGAACTGAAGAGTTGCTCCACCGCTTGGGTGTCAATGATTCCACTAAGCTCAGGTAGCAGGGAATACCGTCGGAGTATCTCTTGTCTGCTCGTACCGTTTTCTTGGTGGAACCAGTCTGTGTACGTCAGATCATGTGCCTGCGACGGGGTTTATGTTCGATTTGACACAGTCGGAGGAAAGAATGGGATTTGTCAGAAATTCGGCCTCGCAATCCAGCTCTCCTTTTACAGCTCTTGCAAGGTTTAAATCTGTGTCAGGTGCCAGTTGTCCTTCGTTTGGGGAATAAAAATGTGGAATTATTTTGTTAACCTGTCCTGTCTCCTGATCATATCAACTATACTATCATATGTAGTATAAAATATCCCCAGGCAAGTACATGCACTTTGAAGGCCAGCCCTGGTAAAATACACTTAACTCTTAGACGTTTTCTTTTCACTTGAGTGCGTACAATAAATTGTTATTTCGCCCTACACTTGAAATACCTTTTTATCCTTTAACATGTTAATGATGGTTTCTTCTGGCATCGGTTCGGACACGGGGCCTTCATTTTCCTTGTTTATACTTTGAAAACATTTCTTGATTTCCGTGTCGTAAATCAAGTCACCATTGCGAGAGTTTTCGCCAATCCAAAGACTCCAAAACTCGTAGGACGGAGTTATGGTATTTTTTCCTAAAGCAGGGAGAACAACCTGTTAGTGGTTAACCTCATTTGCTAATCACCTGGCCCCTGTTCCACAAAGCAGTCGTAGACTAGGTTGATTGTAACTACCTTGACAACCCATGTTAAAGAGATGGGCAGTCATGGTAGTTACAATCAGCTTAGCCTACGTTTGCTTTGGGCCCTGTTCCACAAAGCAGCCTTATTCTAAGCTGATTATAACTACCATGACAACCCATGTTAAAGAGATGGGCAGTCATGGTAGTTACAATAACCTACGCCTACGATTAGTTTATGGGTCAGGCCCGAGATCAATCATTGCTTTCAGTTGAAAATACATACTGTAGTACATTTTCGGACTTGAAGATTGTACCGTGAAAAGTCTTTAAATTTAGACGTAGAGCTTCACTAGTTGTGCAGTAAATTTTGTAGTCAATTGCCAAAGCAATAATTAAGATTTGACTACCTTTAGTAGAGTGCCATGGTTTCTTACGCTGTTCTCAACTGCAGACCAGAAAGCCTTAGCATCAAAGGTGTCAGAAACTGCGTCAGGCGGAATGGACAATTCAGACACTGAAAGATAACAAAGTGACATCGTTATTGATCGTAACATTTTTAAGTGACCACAAAACTTTTCCCCATAACAGGTGTATATCATTGAACAACTTGTAGTTCATTTGCGTGTGGCTACATGTATACATCTACCTGCACCTTCATGGCATGTAAAGTATCTGCCCTTGCCTACGGCAAGCCATTTCGGCCTAATTCAGATATCTCGAATTCATTTCAAGATGTCTTGAATTAATTTTCAGATATCTACAATTCATTTCTAGATTTCTTAAATAGCAGCCTTGTGTTAATATGGAGAACATGTATTTCACATATCTGAAAATCCTTTCCAGATATCAAAAATTCTTTTTAAGATACTCGGAAGAAAAATACGATGCACATAACCTTAAAAGAGCCACAGAAATTTCGCCAAAATGTACAAATTGCAGTAACTGCTCTCTGAGCGGAAATAGAATTAGTATAGATCTGCTCCTGCGCACTGCGAGCCATCATGGATGATCGTGGTCACATAATTAGGGAGCATACATCTTGTTCACATAAATAACCAGACAAATGCAGAGCACATATCACAAAGAGACTTCCAGATATGTCAAATTGACGTCTATTTAAGAGATCTTGAATTCATTTGGATATATCAGGAAATGCTTTTTGTGATATATGCAGCACGAAATTTATTTTAGATATCTTAAAATGAATTTCAGATATCTGAAAATGATTTCCAAATATGTCCCAATGAATTCAAGATAACTGACATATCTGAAATGAATTCAAGATATCTGAAATGAATTCAAGATATCTGAAATGTTTTCAAGATATCTGAAATGAATTCAAAATGTCTTAAATAAATGCTCTAAGGCCGAAACGGCTTACCATAGTAAGTAACAGTAAGACATGTCGACAAATTTGACTTTAAACTTTTATGATAAATAATTATTTAACACCATCAGAGTTTTAGAATTTATCAGCAATCCAGATAAGTCCGATGGCTTATGAAACCACTTTCAATTTTATACATTTGGCATGAAAGTGGACATGTATGGGCAGGTATTCGAATATGTATTTATGGTTTTTGCTATGGGGTGTTAATGTTAATGTTGCTGGATATCTACAGTGATTTTCAACAACGTTTATACGTCATAATATAACATTAAATTTCATCTTCTAATTCAGAATATTAAGAAATGTATACCATCCAATTAAATGTCTTGTCATATACGTTGCATGCCCACCTACCTGAATGGCAGAACGCTACTTTGCGACAGATGTCGAAGATAAGTATCGAAGGGTGATATCCACAAAGGACACAATGGAAACTGCAATCGTGGTCAGTACATGCCTCGAAATGTAGGTATGCTTGATGTAAAGAGTAGGTATCAACATTCTCTCCGATAATTTCTTGAAGCAATGCAACAGACCGCCGTATTGCAACGTGTTTCTGAAAAAATAACCAGAAAAGAGCAAAACAACTAAACGTCAAAATTTTATCTTCAATATTGATAACTGAAGTTTTAGTAACTATATCCTGACTTGAGATAATATTAAGCTGAAAGATTTGTTGATGTTAAATTTTCTGTTAAAATCTACATGCTGCATGCTCAATAGAGTAAATATTTCTTGGTAAATCTGAAATTTTATCATTAATAAACATAAAACACCTCAGAGTACCTGTAGTCCAGCTCTGATGAAATGACATAAATCGAGCCCAAGGAAAATGACATCATTGAAGTAATGAATGCTCTCGTTCCATCCTTTATATTATACAACAGTTGGCATCGTTTGCATACCTTGTTCAATACGGTTATATCTGAAATGTATTATTAATTATATAACGGCGAACCATTAGGATATCCAGATATGGCGTTATTCAAATAAAAGTACCCATGTAGATAATCAAAGAACTATAGAACTGCGACGCTAAACCATTCTGCCATTTGCCCAAAATGGACAGTAATATAACGATTTCAATCTTTGACAATATTTTACTGCATGCTAAATGCTGGATCTTATAGTGAATCTTTAATACACTGCATAATATTTACGTATATCACTCTCTCCAAAAGCTTTTGTGTTTTTCTGTGAGAACATTTCTTGTTTTAGGTACCATTTGCAGATGAGTTTATGGAGTGTGCGAATGCTTTTTGTGCACCTGCATATTGTGGTGTTTCTTTGTTTATCGTACGTTACTATCGTCTGTTGTAGTTTGAACCAGAACCTTCTTTCCCCGTGTACACAGACAGATGAATATGTCTAGGATAATAGGTGGAATGACAACTACAAATGGGCGTCCTGAGCATTCAGCTATTTCTTGGCACTGCTTTAGTTCATTGTATCTGCTTTCAATGATGAAGTTTTCACTCCGCATGCATTCAAGCGTGTCTTGTCTAAGAATCGTTTCTCCTTCAGGAATGGCATAAGGAACGGAACGAACGTGATCACACTCAAAGGAACTGTTCCCACCTCTACTTTCAACTCAATACATGAGTTGTTTTCACAAATTTTGATCGGAGCATTTGTGAGCGTATTTTTCTGCAGGTGTATAGGGATTTGAGGACTACTTCTTGATTTGGACAAACAATAGCCTCCTTTGGCTGGATCGATTACAACAGTATGGTGATGATTGTAGACATTAACATCATGCTGTAGAGACTGGTGAAATTTCGAGTGCCATATCATCCATTTTACTGTTATAATTTTACCACATAGTGTACAACTTGCTCGAACTTGCAGTGGTCTTCGTCAATTGTCACCGCGTCACTTTCCTGTGCCACTTCTGTGTTATTCTTTCGCTGTACGAGTAGAAGGAATTAACTTCGATGCAACAGGCTTGTTAAGACCATTAACACGTCTGAGCGTGATTCTTCAAGTTCTCTTTGCGAATAACTATCCTTGAACAATGGAAATGCCGTGAAGAACTGTGTTCAGCTAGATGTCAAAGAGCAGCACTTTTACCTACAAAAACAAACGCGTCTTTTGAACATTGTGATAATTTAGTTATTTATTTCACTGGTGTTTTACGCCTCAAAAACACCTCAATTTACAGCCCGTGTGATGGCGGTCAGTTTTATGGACTTATGTGCCTGGACTGTAATATACAGCGCAGACTTAAAGCCGATTTAGATTGCTCGCATAGTGAAGCTTTTGGAAAGAAGTTTAAACCCGAGCGGACCTGATCCGATTTTTTGTGTGAATATATACAGTGTAATTTGACAAATAGATTATGAATCTGGCTTTGTTTTTGTTCTAGCTTAAAAAAGTTTGACCACAATTTTCAGCCCAAATTACCTACTGTTCATGCATTAGTCATAAAGAGCTAACGACGAATGTGTCTTTGTTTTGGTTCTAAAGAAGTTTTCGCTTTTAGACAAACTTTATTCCGATTTTTTAGACACGATGCGAAAAGCAGTAATGGTGCAGTGTTGAAAGTTGGTCAGCAGGACAAATTGTGCTCTTCTCTCGTATCAAACTATTTCAGATGAATAGTTTTCCAGTGATTCGCATTAAAATTTTTGCTACCGTTCATGCATTATGTAAGAAAAACATCTGTTGGCTTTCAAGTTACGGTTAGAGCAGCGGGAGCGTTCTTTACATTGTGTGGTATTAAAACATACACGCCAAATGACTAATCTTTTGGTCTAATAGAGAGACTATGTACACAAACACTACACAAATACTATTCACACGAAGCCATCGAGTAGAAGTTCAATTGCAGGCATAGATGATCTGATCTATTTGTGTTAGTTATTTTTTCCCTTGCAAATTAGACACTTGCATTTGCCCGACCGGAAGTTGATGGCATCTTTTTGTTTTACATCCATCGCCGGGGCCAATCACGAAAATAAGATCTGTAAGTTTAGATTTGCTTTGATACCTATTTTACTCTGCCTCATCAGTGGAAGAATAGTTTAAATTGGCGTCACCTACAGAGCCGATAAATCTGCATATACGTCTGGATGGTCACTAGGAGTATACATTTCGAAAAAAAGATAAAAAAAAAAAAGAAAAAAGAAAAATAATCTAAGAATATATCATCTCATTGACAGGAAATGTATCGATTTTTTTAACATAAAAAGTTAATCAAAAAGCTCGTCTATCATATAAGCCGCAGACGATAACTACATATGTACACAGTATTTTAGATGAATGAAACGTATCGATGCCTAATTTTACGTACCGTTTTGTCCCTCAACGCGTGCTTTCCGGTGTACAGCTCTCAAATGCTTCTCTACATTCTTTTTCCTTGTTGGCTTGAACTTTGAGGGTAAACACAACGGACAATGGAATGAAATATAGTCTCCTTTACAACAATGCTTGCAACTTTTTACATAACGTGTCAATTCATCCACAGATTGAATCACGACAGGTTGTCATTGTTACATTGCAGAGTCCAGTAATGAACTCGTCGGAAAAATGGAAAACTATTATAAAAGCCATGTACTACACAAGCCAAACTGCAAAGCTAACAAGTCACCCCGGGATAGTATTACTTCAGCAGACATGCGATGGGGGAACTGTGTTTACAAACACACCGCCTCCTCAGCTTCCCATTGTCCAGACGCACGAAACTTACGCATGAATTTGTTTTGTTTAGACATTGTGGCGAGTGATGCACGGTGGTATAAAATTGTAGAAAGAGCAGGCCTATATACTGAATGTTCTTATAAACTCACGTTTTATTTTTAACAGGAAATGTTTTATCTTATAATCGAATTAGAGAATCATTTATACCTCTATCAACGTCGAGATTTTGCAAATATTTTATTGTCCTGGCGTTCGTAAAACATGAACAAACTCGTACATGATATAACTCGTTAATTTTTCTCGAAATAACCCTCCACCGTCGAATTCCAAGTAAATTGGGATAAGGAGACATCAATATCATTCATGTGAGACAACATGCCCATATGAACAAAATAAAATAGCCCTACTTACTTTCTAAGATGAAGATATTGGCCCGAAGTACATTTTAAATTCTTAAACCATAACAAAAGTTATCACGACACTGCAAATATGACTGTCAAACACTATTGTAGGCCCAATGTGCTAGGTTGTACAAATGAAATGGTATTTGCTTGACATCCTTCGTTTTCAGCCATTTCAAGAGGATTTCATTCATTGTATGAATAAAATCAAAGCGCTCTTCAAAAAGCCCGACCCCAATTCACAATGTATTATAATAATAATACTAGTAACAATACTACTAATAATAGTAGTAATAAATGCATCTTGCTTAGGTCAAAGAAAACAACTCTGAGTATGCGAAAGTTATAGCTGAGAGATTTCCTTGACACGGAGATAAGTTTGAATTCCTTTTTAATTTTAAATCTGACGGATATATTGTCTTTTTAAAAATTACACCGTGGTTTGCAGGGCTAGGATGGTATATACATTAACCTGTGAATTAACAGACCATGTGTCCTAAAGGGAGTATGGCGTTAAATAGTAATCAAATAAATAAATACATAAATAAAGCAAGTAACTTTATGGTAGCGCCACATATGAAAAAACCTATAAGATAGAGACCCCTAATTTAGTTTCACGTTCAATGTTTTCACTTAGAGAATTCCGGAGCAATAAAGCAGGCGAACACTTGTCCGCCAGTGAAATCTGATATATGTGTATGTAACCTTCTGCGATATAACAAAATAAACTTGGTCATGCAGGAAAGTCAGAGGTCAGACACACAGAATTTAGACGCTGGGTATGAAATGGCATTTGCTTGACACTCTCGGCCATAAGAGGAAATAATGTGTGGGGTGTGTTTAGGAGTAAACTCTAAAAAAATGACATGATATTTTTGGCAAAAATAAGCTTTCTTAAATGTTCAATGTTTTTCGCTCTTTACAAATTATGGACTCAAGCTACATATGTGTATTTTTGGGGTTATAAATAAGGCTATACAACAGCAGCAAAGACCATGTTTGTCCTTATCAAGGAACTGGGCTTAACAATTCGCCAGGCTTTATATCTCTGCATGCTTTTACACACTAATTAAATGGCCATTGGTAAATTAGTCATCGTCCTCCTCGTGGATGTTGTACCTTATACCAGTAGTAAGGTAAATTAGTCACCGTTCTGCTCGTGGATGTTGTACTTTACACCTGCAGATAGGTAAATTAGTCACCGTCTTCCTTGTGGATGTTGTACCTGACACCTCCAGGAAGGTAAACTAGCCAACGTCCTCCTCGTGAATGTTGAACTTTACACCTCCAGGAAGGTAAACTAGCCACCGTCCTCCTCGTGGATGTTGTACCTGATACCTGCAGGAAAGTCAACTAGACAACGTCCTCCTCGTGGATGTTGTACTTTACACCTGCAGAAAGATAAATTATCCACCGTCCTCCTCGTGGACGTTGTACCTGATACCTGCAGGAAGGTAAATTAGCCACCGCACTCCTCGTGGATGTTGTACCTTATACCTTCAGGAAGGTAAATTAGCCACCGTCCTCCTCGTTGATGTTGTACTTTATACCTGCAGAAAGGTAAATTAGCCACCGTCCTCCTCGTGGATGTTGTACCTGATACCTGCAGGAAGGTAAATTAGCCACCGTCCTCCTCGTGGATGTTGTACCTGATACCTGCAGGAAGATAAATTAGCCACCGTCTTTCTCGTGGATGCTGTACTTTATACTGTAGGCAGGTAACTTAGCCACCGTCCTCCTTGTGGATGTTGTACCCTATACCTACAGGAAGATAAATTAGCCACCGTCCTCCTCATGGATGTTGTACTTTACACCTGCAGAAAGGTAAATTAGCCACCGTCCTCCTCGTGGATGTTGTACCTGATACCTGCAGAAAGGTAAATTAGCCACTTTCCTTGTATCTTATACCTGCAGAAAGGTAAATTAGCCACCGTCCTCCTCATGGATGTTGTACTTTATACCTGCAGGAAGGTAAATTATCCACCGCCCTTCTCATGGATGTTGTACTTTATAACTGCAGAAAAGCAAATTAGCCACCGTCCTCCTCATGGATGTTGTACTTTATCCCTGCAGAAAAGTAAATTAGCCACCGTCCTCCTCGTGGATGTTGTACTTTATACCTATAGGAAGTTAAATTAGCCATCGTCCTCCTCGTGGATGTTGTACTTTATACCAGTAAGAAGTTAAATTAGCCACCGTCCTCCTCGTGGATGTTGTACTTTATACCTGCAAAAAGGTACATTAGCCACCGTCCTCCTCGTGGATGTTATACTTTATACCTATAGGAAGGTAAACTAGGCACCGTCCTCCTCGTGGACATTTTACCTGATACCTGCAGTAAGAAAAAGTAGCCACCGTCCTCCTCGTGGTTATGCTTTATTCCTATGGGGAGGTGAACTAGGCAAGGTCCTGCTTGTGGATCTTTTTTTCCAGTCAGTGATGGAGGATTATTAGGTTATTAATTAACTGTGGCACATTAGAGAAGGTCTACAGGGTTATAGTAATGTCTGTGTTATCTGATATTAAGGGGCTTAAAATGTTGAGAAGTTATCTGTTCGGTTATAAGCGTATATAAGTATACAGAGTAGCACTGGGCAGCCTACTTCCGTTCCCCTCGTGGATGTAAGCTGACGAGTACTGTTTCAGCTGCAGGCATAGAAAGGTCCAGATTTTGACGGTCAACCTATGTCAAGATTTTAATGGCTTCTTTCACACAGGCTGGGGCAGGTATGTACCAAAGCTTATTGGCCACGGAATGTTCGGGGCGGAACTACAGCGTTAAACGTTAACATTGTCGCTTATGGAAAACTAATGGAGGTCTGTGGCCATCAGCCCTATCTAAGGCAGTCAGACCAGTCTGATGCTGTACCAGAGGCTATGTGTAGGCTTACTTCCAGCCTTCACTCCTGGGTGAATATGATCTAGCACCGAAAACTGAGCATACTGTAACCCTTCGGACCTGTTTTACACAACCAAAGTTCAAACTTTTAATCTTTACATTTTACCACACACGACACCACACCTGGTCACATTATACCGGGCCGGCCAGTCCTGTTTCCGCGCTCTAACCTTTTAATGATACGCTCCAACGCGGCAGCAACATGTACCATTTTCAAAGTCTTTTATATGACCCAACCCTGGTTTGATCCTGGGTCGTCCGTCTTTTGCTGTAAACGTGTAAGTGATTACTCTCACTGTGATCAACTGTAGCTGAAAACGCCGGCTTATCCTCGGAATCATTCACTTGCTGAAAATATCCCACGAAATTTCTGTTGCACAAACTTTTTAAACTTAACACATAAAATAGTTCCACGCACCATTATTATATTGTTAAGAGGTAACTGTACAGCTAGGCTTACTGCATTATAAAGTTACAATAAAAGATATGGGCACCGGGATGTTTTGATATAGGTCAACTGCTGAGAACAAAGTGACAAGATTACGGTGGATTTCCCCCATGGGCTTTGCCTGGTTTCCTCCCATCAAAAAGCTGGCCGCCGTCATACAGTTAAATATTCTTGGTAAAACACCAACTAAATAAATGAGTAAGAAAACACTAGATTACGGAGACTCTTCGGGTGTATTTTTTTCGCAGAGGTGAAATACCGTCAAGCCCAGCTATCGTCACCTTCACAATGTCAGCGATTCTCTTTCGCTTCAACACAGTGCGATCTTTGTCTGATCTGAAACGCTGCAGGGAATACAGACGTAGTTTGACTAACTTACCATTAAAATCACCCACCACACTCATCCGCGTGTGTTCTTATAGATCGACGCTCCCTAGTGGTTTGACTTCAACGTATGAGTGAAATATTCAATATAAAACACCAGTCAAATGAAATAAATAATAAACATATTCAGAAGTGTATTCGGTATGAATATCGCAGTATGTCAGTGACAGCTAACACCACATGATCTACACCTTGATAAGTTGGACTTCCATACTTTTGTAAAGCAAATGCAGTTGAAATAATTTTTCTAATTCATAATATTAATCTCCGTAAGCTTGGTTTCGATACCAAGTTTCCATAAGAACCCTCTGGCTGTATTCGAATTCACATAAGTGGCTAACCCGAGCGAAGGGTTCTCGTGTTAGCTGATACAAATGTATCAGTGAAAAAAGAGCGCTGAGGGCACTTTATTCCATGTCATTTTTGTTGCACCAGGTTCCAACCCCAGAGATATGGAGAGGAAACTTTCGTTCGCGAACAGTAATCTCACAGTGCTGCATATATTTCAATATTGTCCTAATTGAGTCCCGCTCAACCCTCGAAGAAATGTATAGCGAAAATCGTGTTAGCAAACAGTGATCTTGTGTTAAATATTGACATTCGAACCCTTGTTCTCTTTTGAGATCAACACGAGAACACCAATTCGAATACGCCCTCTGGCACTGGAAGCCTCGTTCTCGTGTTGGATCAATTTCTCGAGTGAGTGACGTCGTGATTATCAGCCTTTTGACAAGGAGGTTTCTGTGCGTTCACATCTGGGTCCACTGTCGTTTTTGGAGAGATCATGTGACACCAGGTTAATACTGTGCAATGAGCATGCGCCATTGCCTCTGCATCCACTCGTTCATGTATTTAGAACTGTCGTCCAATCACAAGGCTATCCTTGGCTGTTAACAACATTAGCGGTGAAGTCGCTGACGGATACGTTGTGGATAGGAGCCTTTTGACGGCTGACATGGAGGAAGCCAGCCTTGTAATTAAGCTGAGTTAGTTTCAGTCTCATGTAGATATTCAGAGCTACTCACTCGTATGCTAAGGTCAAATTGTAGCCCTACAGCACTATTATCGACCCTACAATCGACGAGGAATTAGTGATTCTGACCGTCGTTGTTCGTTTTAGTACAGCAAATACACGTGGAAGACATTTTAGAACGAGATGTCTTTTATATAATACTTGAACATTTACGGAACTAAATTGAAGAACAATGACTAGATAAAGAATCCGCATTAATTCTATGATGTTATACCTTCTTTAAACTTTCACAAATTCGTTACACGGGAAATGCGAGCAAATGGAGCACAAATTGAACAGCCCTCTCTCCCTCCGCTGCTATATTCACTTCTCCGCTATCAACAAATGATCGAGCCCCTGAGCAAGGTCAACTTCCTACTCAAAACAGCAACCTGAGGCTAAACCTGGCTTGAAATAAGGCAGTTATGTAGTATAATAAAGGCTTCCAGCATACACTTATTGTAAAACCAGGGCAGCAACGACAGTGTGATAATTGCCAAATGAACACACTCAACTGAGAAATAAGACCAGTTGTCAAGTTAACGCTTCATCCAGTTTTCATCTTCATCTGCTTCTGGCTGAAAGCACATTTGCTTATTACTAAGCTTATTGCTTAAGCCCTGTTACTATATTTATGTATGTTTTACCAAAAACAACTCTGCAGGAGTTTGGAATTTTGTAAATGTTTTGTGAGTAAATTATGGTCATTTTGGGTTATTTCCAATGGGTATGTGTATGGTACTTAATAAGATTTTCTCCTTTAAGCTTACACATATCTCGAAGCCTATGTGGAAAAAAGTTCTTCAAAATGAAGCTTAGGGACAAAAGGTACGAATAGGTACATGTAGGTAGGGTGGTTACCAGTAATCCCGGTCTACTGCATGCATGTTTCAAATAATAATGCCTATAAGGGTTTTTTTTACAGAACAGAACTGGGATGTTCTGTTTGTTTGTTGTCACAGCTTAATTTGGTTCAAGAGTGAAGAAGAAAGTGACTGATTCAGTGCTGCTTACATGGAGCGTGATTAAACTGTGCGAAACAATCTGTATGTACTTTTGTATACCTTGTCTGTATATGTGCATTGGAAATGGATCCTGATTATCTCTCACTGTGGGATTATGTTCTTGTGTGAAACATTGCTTCAGGCGCTCTGCTACATTTGGATTTGTACACAAGCTAGTCCAGCTACCAGGAACCGAGGGAATTCAGAAGATTTTAAATGTGGATGGGTTTGCATTTACCTTGTATTTTATCTGTTTGTTTTTATTTTTATTTATTTTTTTTTTTTTTCGTATAATTAGATATGGCTATTATGGCTCCTGTTATGCATGGAGTAGTATCGGAATGGCTTTCCAGCTTGATAATCAAGTAGTCTATACACAGACTGTTCAGATGTGTATAAACATTTGACAAGATTAAAGCCATAAAAAACAAGGAAGGTAACTTAGAATATTGAAGTCACCAAATAGTCATTTACATTTAGATGTGTGTTTAATTATTTATCAATATAATTTCATAATTTTGTTCTGCGCATGACTTGCTTAAAAGTGCGCAGGCATATATTTTTAATTAGTAGCAATCTATATACATTTCCAGATTTCAATCTTTTACAAATAAATAGGAAACCTTTGACAGGATTACATTCGGTTCATATTTGGCTTTGAAGGTACGAAGGGACAGTCAGGAATAGAAGATGTAAGGAAGCTTTGGTTCGAGATGTAGTCGCACTACTTGTATCCAACAAACTGCGCATATCTTTACCAGAAGCAAGGCGAAGATGCTGAAAAACTGAACATTCATCGTTACACACGGCACTTAAAAGAAATGAACAATTAAGAGCACACGCTTAATCAGCAGTACTGAATCCTAACTGGCATGCTGTGTACGTAAATAATAGATGACTGATGGGTTGACAATGTGTATTTTATATTATTATCATTGTATCATGGCTATATGCCTTGTACATATAGCCCACACCTATAATGTATCTTCCATTCCACCTCCATACCATTCATTGCTTCGCTTACATGTGTATAGAATCTTAGAATGTACAAGAGAGTTTATACACTAATGAACTTGCCTAGGGTACTGCAGCAAATGTATTGAAGCACAATTTTTGTCCGTACATCCCAGTAATGCGTTCTTCAGTTTATAATAGTCTTTCTGTAAAGGTTTTTGCAAACCGGATGAATACAATACTGTAACATTTTTAGGAAAGCCAACTTGTTTAATTAGAGTTTCTGTTTGCAAACTCTCCATGGGCGGTGGGTTATGGCACTGCACCAGGGCTCCTTAAAATACATATATATTTAAACTAGAATGTGGTTGTTGACTTTTTTATTCAACTCTCCGAGATTGGTAGTCACTGGATTTCTAATATTGGATAATTCGTGGATTATGTTCTAAGGTACTGTGAATCCTTTCTCATATACATACATATAGAGAAAGGCAAACTGAGTTTGTCCTCGTTAATGTTGGGCTTTACTCATCTGAGGGAAAAAAGGATGGTAAATTAGCCATCGTCCTCCTTGCGGATTTTGTACCTGATACCTGCAAGAAGGTATATTAGACACCGTCCTCCTCGTGAATGCTGTACTTTAAGCCTGCAGGAAGGTAAATTAGCCACTGTCCTCCTTATAGATGTTGTCCCTTATGCCTGCAGGAAGGTAAATTAGCCACCGCCCACCTCATGGATGTTGTACCTGATACCTACAGGAAGTAAACTAGCCACTGTCCTCCTCATGGATGTTGTACCTTATACCTACCGGAGGTAAATTAGCCACCGTTCTCCTCGTGGATGTTGTACTTTATACCTGTAGGAAGGTAAATTAGCCACCGTTCTCCTCGTGGATGTTGTACATTATACCTGTAGGAAGGTAAATTAGCCACCGTCCTCCTCATGGATGTTGTACTCTATACCTATAAGAAGGCAAATTAATCACCGTCCTCCTCGTGGATGTTGCACTGTATAGCTATAGATAGATAAATCAGTCACCCTCCTCCTCGTGGATGTTGTACTTAATACCTGCAGGAAGTTAAATTAGCCACCCTCTTCCTCGTGGATAATGTACCTTATGCCTACAGGAAGGTAAATTAGCCACCATCCTCCTCGTGGATGTTGTACTTTATACCAGTAGGAAGGTAAATTAGCCACCGTCCTCCTCGTGTATGTTGTACCTGAAACCTTCGGGAAGGTAAACTAGCCACCGTCCTCCTCATGGATGCTGTACTTTATGTCTATAGGGTGGTAAACTCGTCACCGTGCTCCTCGTGGATGTTGTGCCTGATACCCGCAGGAAGGCAAATTAACCACCGTCCTCCTCGTGGATATTGCACTGTATAGCTATAGATAGGTAAACCAGCCACCGTCCTCCTCGTGGATGTTGTACCTGATACCCGCAGGAAGGTAAATTAGCCACCGTCCTCCTCGTGGATGTTGTACTGTATACCTATAGGGAGTTAACTTAGCCACCGTCCTCCTCATGGATGATGTACCTGATACCTGCAGGAAGGTAAATTAGACACCGTCCTCCTCGTGGATGTTTTACCCTATTTCTACAGGGAGGAAAATTAGCCACCGTCCTCCTCGTGGATGTTGTACCCTATACCAGTAGGAAGGTAAATTAGGCACCGCCCTTCTCATGGATGTTGTACTTTATACCTATAGAAAGGTAAACTAGCCACCCGTCCTCCTCATGGATGTTGTACTTTATATCTATAGGGAGGTAAATTAATCACCGTCCTCCTCGTGGATGTTGTACCTGACACCTCCAGGAAGGTAAACTAGCCAACGTCCTCCTCGTGGATATTGCACTTTACATCTGCAGGAAGGTAAATTAGCCACCGTCCTCCTCATGGATGTTGTACCTTATACCTGCAGGAAGGAAAATTAGCCACCGTCCTCCTCATGGATGTTGTACTTTATACCTTCAGGAGGGTAAATTAGCCACCGTCCTCCTCATGGCTGTTGTACCTTATACATACAGGGAGGTAAATTAATCACCGTCCTCCTCGTGGATGTTGTACCTTATACCTACAGGGAGCTAAATTAATCACCGTCCTCCTCGTGGATGATGTACCTGATACCTGTAGGAAGTTAAATTAGCCACCAAGTACCTGTATATTGTATAGTCCTATAGGCCTATGAACCCCATGTCGGGAAAACGGGTGTGGAGAGGCCGTGGGCTGTTGTATCCTCATGATATAGAATACCTTGTCTTATTCATCATCTGTCGTCCATGGTTCGATAATTTATACCGATAATTTATACCTTGTCTTATTCATCATCTGTCGGCGATAGTTCGATAATTTGGAGAAGCGCTGTAGTAAATAAAATTTAAGTTAATGGTATGAGATATACAGTGATATAATCCGTATGTCTTTTTAGTGAACACAAATGTGTAACTATATCCCACTACTTTGCACTTCGCGCCATATATGTGGTCATGCGCACTACACCGTCCTCCTGATGGATGTCCGTTCTCCTGGTGGATGTACTTCCGTTCTCCTCGTGGACGTAAGCTGACGAGTACTGTTGGCAGCTGCCGGCATAGAAAGGTCGAGATATTGGCGGTCAACCTATGTCAAGAATTTAATGGCTTCTTTCTCACAGGCTGGGGCAGGCATGCACAAAAGCTTATTGGCCACGGAATGTTTGGGACAGCGCTAAACGTTAACATTGTCGCTTATGGAAAAGTAATGGAGGTCTGTGGCCATCAGCCTTATCTAAGGCAGTCAGACCAGTCTGATGCTGTACCAGAGGCTATGTGTAGGCTTACTTCCAGCCTTCACCCCTGGGTGAATATGATCTAGCACCGAAAACTGAGCATACTGTAACCCTTCGGACCTGTTCTACACAACCAAAGTTCAAACTTTTAATCTTTACATTTTACCACACACGACACCACACCTGGTCACATTATACCGGGCCGGCCAGTCCTGTTTCCGCGCTCTAACCTTTCAATGATACGCGCCAACGTTGCAGCAACATGTACCATTTTCAAAGTCTTTGATAAGACCTGACCCTGGTTTGATCCTGGGTCGTCCGTCTTTTGCTGTAAACGTGTAAGTGATTACTCTCACTGTGATCAACTGTAGCTGAAAACGCCGGCTTATCCTCGGAATCATTCACTTGCTGAAAATATCCCACGAAATTTCTGTTGCACAAACTTTTTAAACTTAACACATAAAATAGTTCCACGCACCGTTATTATATTGTTAAGAGGTAACTGTACAGCTAGGCTTACTGCATTATAAAGTTACAATAAAAGATATGGGCACCGGGATGTTTTGATATAGGTCAACTGCTGAGAACAAAGTGACACCGTGTTACAAGATTACGGTGGATTTCCCCCATGGGCTTTGCCTGGTTTCCTCCCATCAAAAAGCTGGCCGCCGTCATACAGTTAAATATTCTTGGTAAAACACCAACTAAATAAATGAGTAAGAAAACACTAGATTACGGAGACTCTTCGGGTGTATTTTTTTCGCAGAGGTGAAATACCGTCAAGCCCAGCTATCGTCACCTTCACTATGTCAGCGATTCTCTTTCGCTTCAACACAGTGCGATCTTTGTCTGATCTGAACCGCTGCAGGGAATACAGACGTAGTTTGACTGACTAACTTACCATTAAAATCACCCACCACACTCATCCGCGTGTGTTCTTATAGATCGACGCTCCCTAGTGGTTTGACTTCAACGTATGAGTGAAATATTCAATATAAAACACCAGTCAAATGAAATAAATAATAAACATATTCAGAAGTGTATTCGGTATGAATATCGCAGTATGTCAGTGACAGCTAACACCACATGATCTACACCTTGATAAGTTGGACTTCCATACTTTTGTAAAGCAAATGCAGTTGAAATAATTTTTCTAATTCATAATATTAATCTCCGTAAGCTTGGTTTCGATACCAAGTTTCCATAAGAACCCTCTGGCTGTATTCGAATTCACATAAGTGGCTAACCCAAGCGGAGGGTTCTCGTGTTAGCTGATACAAATGTATCAGTGAAAAAAGAGCGCTGAGGGCACTTTATTCCATGTCATTTTTGTTGCACCAGGTTCCAACCCCAGAGATATGGAGAGGAAACTTTCGTTCGCGAACAGTAATCTCACAGTGCTGCATATATTTCAATATTGTCCTAATTGAGTCCCGCTCAACCCTCGAAGAAATGTATAGCGAAAATCGTTTTAGCAAACAGTGATCTTGTGTTAAATATTGACATTCGAAGCCTTGTTCTCTTTTGAGATCAACACGAGAACACCAATTCGAATACGCCCTCTAACATTGGAAGCCTCGTTCTCGTGTGGGATCAATTTCTCGAGTGAGTGACGTCGTGATTATCAGCCTTTTGACAAGGAGGTTTCTGTGCGTTCACGTCTGGGTCCACTGTCGTTTTTGGAGAGATCATGTGACACCAGGTTAATACTGTGCAATGAGCATGCGCCATTGCCTCTGCATCCACTCGTTCATGTATTTAGAACTGTCGTCCAATCACAAGGCTATCCTTGGCTGTTAACAACATTAGCGGTGAAGTCGCTGACGGATACGTTGTGGATAGGAGCCTTTTGACGGCTGACATGGAGGAAGCCAGCCTTGTAAGTAAGCTGAGTTAGTTTCAGTCTCATGTAGATATTCAGAGCTACTCACTCGTATGCTAAGGTCAAATTGTAGCCCTACAGCACTATTATCGACGCTACAATCGACGAGGAATTAGTGATTCTGACCGTCGTTGTTCGTTTTAGTACAGCAAATACACGTGGAAGACATTTTAGAACGAGATGTCTTTTATATAATACTTGAACATTTACGGAACTAAATTGAAGAACAATGACTAGATAAAGAATCCGCATTAATTCTATGATGTTATACCTTCTTTAAACTTTCACAAATTCGTTACACGGAAAATGCGAGCAAATGGAGCACAAATTGAACAGCCTTCTCTCCCTCCGCTGCTATATTCACTTCTCCGCTATCAACAAATGATCGAGCCCCTGAGAAAAGTCAACTTCCTACTCAAAACAGCAACCTGAGGCTAAACCTGGCTTGAAATAAGGCAGGTATGTAGTATAATAAAGGCTTCCAGCATACACTTATTGTAAAACCAGGGCAGCAACGACAGTGTGATAATTGCCAAATGAACACACTCAACTGAGAAATAAGGCCAGTTGTCAAGTTAACGCTTCATCCAGTTTTCATCTTCATCTGCTTCTGGCTGAAAGCACATTTGCTTATTACTAAGCTTATTGCTTAAGCCCTGTTACTATATTTATGTATGTTTTACCAAAAACAACTCTGCAGGAGTTTGGAATTTTGTAAATGTTTTGTGAGTAAATTATGGTCATTTTGGGTGTTATTTCCTTTGGGTATGTGTATGGTACTTAATAAGATTTTCTCTTTTAGGCTTACACATATCTCGAAGCTAATGTGGAAAAAAGTTCTTCAAAATGAAGCTTAGGGACAAAAGGTACGAATAGGTACATGTAGGTAGGGTGGTTACCAGTAATCCCGGTCTACTGCATGCATGTTTCAAATAATAATGCCTATAAGGGTTTTTTTACAGAACAGAACTGGGATGTTCTGTTTGTTTGTTGTCACAGCTTAATTTGGTTCAAGTGTGAAGAAGAAAGTGACTGATTCAGTGCTGCTTACATGGAGCGTGATTAAACTGTGCGAAACAATCTGTATGTACTTTTGTATACCTTGTCTGTATATGTGCATTGGAAATGGATCCTGATTATCTCTCACTGTGGGATTATGTTCTTGTGTGAAACATTGCTTCAGGCGCCCTGCTACATTTGGATTTGTACACAAGCTAGTCCAGCTACCAGGAACCGAGGGAATTCGGAAGATTTTAAATGTGGATGGGTTTGCATTTACCTTGTATTTTATCTGTTTGTTTTTATTTTTATTTATTTTATTTTTTTTTCGTATAATTAGATATGGCTATTATGGCTCCAGTTATGCATGGAGTAGTATCGGAATGGCTTTCCAGCTTGATAATCAAGTAGTCTATACACAGACTGTTCAGATGTGTATAAACATTTGACAAGATTAAAGCCATAAAAAACAAGGAAGGTAACTTAGAATATTGAAGTCACCAAATAGTCATTTACATTTAGATGTGTGTTTAATTATTTATCAATATAATTTCATAATTTTGTTCTGCGCATGACTTGCTTAAAAGTGCGCAGGCATATATTTTTAATTAGTAGCAATCTATATACATTTCCAGATTTCAATCTTTTACAAATAAATAGGAAACCTTTGACAGGATTACATTCGGTTCATATTTGGCTTTGAAGGTACGAAGGGACAGTCAGGAATAGAAGATGTAAGGAAGCTTTGGTTCGAGATGTAGTCGCACTACTTGTATCCAACAAACTGCGCATATCTTTACCAGAAGCAAGGCGAAGATGCTGAAAAACTGAACATTCATCGTTACACACGGCACTTAAAAGAAATGAACAATTAAGAGCACACGCTTAATCAGCAGTACTGAATCCTAACTGGCATGCTGTGTACGTAAATAATAGATGACTGATGGGTTGACAATGTGTATTTTATATCATTGTTATCATTGTATCATGGCTATATGCCTTGTACATATAGCCTACACCTATAATGTATTTTCCATTCCACCTCCATACCATTCATTGCTTCGCTTACATGTGTATAGAATCTTAGAATGTACAAGAGAGTTTATACACTAATGAACTTGCCTAGGGTACTGCAGCAAATGTATTGAAGCACAATTTTTGTCCGTACATCCCAGTAATGCGTTCTTCAGTTTATAATAGTCTTTCTGTAAAGGTTTTTGCAAACCGGATGAATACAATACTGTAACATTTTTAGGAAAGCCAACTTGTTTAATTAGAGTTTCTGTTTGCAAACTCTCCATGGGCGGTGGGTTATGGCACTGCACCAGGGCTCCTTAAAATACATATATATTTAAACTAGAATGTGGTTGTTGACTTTTTTATTCAACTCTCCGAGATTGGTAGTCACTGGATTTCTAATATTGGATAATTCGTGGATTATGTTCTAAGGTACTGTGAATCCTTTCTCATATACATACATATAGAGAAAGGCAAACTGGGTTTGTCCTCGTTAATGTTGGGCTTTACTCATCTGAGGGAAAAAAGGATGGTAAATTAGCTATCGTCCTCCTTGCGGATTTTGTACCTGATACCTGCAAGAAGGTATATTAGACACCGTCCTCCTCGTGAATGCTGTACTTTAAGCCTGC
The DNA here is from genome assembly GCF_032854445.1 of Liolophura sinensis. NCBI lineage: Eukaryota > Metazoa > Mollusca > Polyplacophora > Chitonida > Chitonidae > Liolophura > Liolophura sinensis. The sequence continues at coordinate 11,342,091 of NC_088297.1, read as the reverse complement.
AGGAAGGTAAATTAGCCACTGTCCTCCTTATAGATGTTGTCCCTTATGCCTGCAGGAAGGTAAATTAGCCACCGTCCTCCTCGTGGATTTTGTACCTGATACCTGTAGGAAGATAAATTAGCCACCGTCCTCCTAGTGGATGTTGTACTTTACATCTACAGGAAGGTGAATTAGGCACCGCCCTCCTCATGGATGTTGTACCTGATACCTACAGGAAGTAAACTAGCCACTGTCCTCCTCATGGATGTTGTACCTTATACCTACCGGAGGTAAATTAGCCACCGTTCTCCTCGTCGATGTTGTACTTTATACCTGTAGGAAGGTAAATTAGCCACCGTTCTCCTCGTGGATGTTGTACATTATACCTGTAGGAAGGTAAATTAGCCACCGTCCTCCTCATGGATGTTGTACTCTATACCTATAAGAAGGCAAATTAATCACCGTCCTCCTCGTGGATGTTGCACTGTATAGCTATAGATAGATAAATCAGTCACCCTCCTCCTCGTGGATGTTGTACTTAATACCTGCAGGAAGTTAAATTAGCCACCCTCTTCCTCGTGGATAATGTACCTTATGCCTACAGGAAGGTAAATTAGCCACCATCCTCCTCGTGGATGTTGTACTTTATACCAGTAGGAAGGTAAATTAGCCACCGTCCTCCTCGTGTATGTTGTACCTGACACCTTCGGGAAGGTAAACTAGCCACCGTCCTCCTCATGGATGCTGTACTTTATGTCTATAGGGTGGTAAACTCGTCACCGTCCTCCTCGTGGATGTTGTGCCTGATACCCGCAGGAAGGCAAATTAACCACCGCCCTCCTCGTGGATATTGCACTGTATAGCTATAGATAGGTAAACCAGCCACCGTCCTCCTCGTGGATGTTGTACCTGATACCCGCAGGAAGGTAAATTAGCCACCGTCCTCCTCGTGGATGTTGTACTGTATACCTATAGGGAGGTAACTTAGCCACCGTCCTCCTCATGGATGATGTACCTGATACCTGCAGGAAGGTAAATTAGACACCGTCCTCCTCGTGGATGTTTTACCCTATTTCTACAGGGAGGTAAATTAGCCACCGTCCTCCTCGTGGATGTTGTACCCTATACCAGTAGGAAGGTAAATTAGGCACCGCCCTTCTCATGGATGTTGTACTTTATACCTATAGAAAGGTAAACTAGCCACCGTCCTCCTCATGGATGTTGTACTTTATATCTATAGGGAGGTAAATTAATCACCGTCCTCCTCGTGGATGTTGTACCTGATACCTCCAGGAAGGTAAACTATCCAACGTCCTCCTCGTGGATATTGCACTTTACATCTGCAGGAAGGTAAATTAGCCACCGTCCTCCTCATGGATGTTGTACCTTATACCTGCAGGAAGGAAAATTAGCCACCGTCCTCCTCATGGATGTTGTACTTTATACCTTCAGGAGGGTAAATTAGCCACCGTCCTCCTCATGGATGTTGTACCTTATACCTACAGGGAGGTAAATTAATCACCGTCTTCCTCGTGGATGTTGTACCTTATACCTACAGGGAGCTAAATTAATCACCGTCCTCCTCGTGGACGTTGTACCTGATACCTGTAGGAAGTTAAATTAGCCACCAAGTACCTGTATATTGTATAGTCCTATAGGCCTATGAACCCCATGTCGGGAAAACGGGTGTGGAGAGGCCGTGGGCTGTTGTATCCTCATGATATAGAATACCTTGTCTTATTCATCATCTGTCGTCCATAGTTCGATAATTTATACCGATAATTTATACCTTGTCTTATTCATCATCTGTCGGCGATAGTTCGATAATTTGGAGAAGCGCTGTAGTAAATAAAATTTAAGTTAATGGTATGAGATATACAGTGATATAATCCGTATGTCTTTTTAGTGAACACAAATGTGTAACTATATCCCACTACTTTGCACTTCGCGCCATATATGTGGTCATGCGCACTACACCGTCCTCCTGATGGATGTCCGTTCTCCTGGTGGATGTACTTCCGTTCTCCTCGTGGACGTAAGCTGACGAGTACTGTTGGCAGCTGCCGGCATAGAAAGGTCGAGATATTGGCGGTCAACCTATGTCAAGAATTTAATGGCTTCTTTCTCACAGGCTGGGTCAGGCATGCACAAAAGCTTATTGGCCACGGAATGTTTGGGACAGCGCTAAACGTTAACATTGTCGCTTATGGAAAACTAATGGAGGTCTGTGGCTATCAGCCCTATCTAAGGCAGTCAGACCAGTCTGATGCTGTACCAGAGGCTATGTGTAGGCTTACTTCCAGCCTTCACCCCTGGGTGAATATGATCTAGCACCGAAAACTGAGCATACTGTAACCCTTCGGACCTGTTCTACACAACCAAAGTTCAAACTTTTAATCTTTACATTTTACCACACACGACACCACACCTGGTCACATTATACCGGGCCGGCCAGTCCTGTTTCCGCGCTCTAACCTTTCAATGATACGCGCCAACGTGGCAGCAACATGTACCATTTTCAAAGTCTTTGATATGACCTGACCCTGGTTTGATCCTGGGTCGTCCGTCTTTTGCTGTAAACGTGTAAGTGATTACTCTCACTGTGATCAACTGTAGCTGAAAACGCCGGCTTATCCTCGGAATCATTCACTTGCTGAAAATATCCCACGAAATTTCTGTTGCACAAACTTTTTAAACTTAACACATAAAATAGTTCCACGCACCGTTATTATATTGTTAAGAGGTAACTGTACAGCTAGGCTTACTGCATTATAAAGTTACAATAAAAGATATGGGCACCGGGATGTTTTGATATAGGTCAACTGCTGAGCACAAAGTGACACCGTGTTACAAGATTACGGTGGATTTCCCCCATGGGCTTTGCCTGGTTTCCTCCCATCAAAAAGCTGGCCGCCGTCATACAGTTAAATATTCTTGGTAAAACACCAACTAAATAAATGAGTAAGAAAACACTAGATTACGGAGACTCTTCGGGTGTATTTTTTTCGCAGAGGTGAAATACCGTCAAGCCCAGCTATCGTCACCTTCACAATGTCAGCGATTCTCTTTCGCTTCAACACAGTGCGATCTTTGTCTGATCTGAACCGCTGCAGGGAATACAGACGTAGTTTGACTGACTAACTTACCATTAAAATCACCCACCACACTCATCCGCGTGTGTTCTTATAGATCGACGCTCCCTAGTGGTTTGACTTCAACGTATGAGTGAAATATTCAATATAAAACACCAGTCAAATGAAATAAATAATAAACATATTCAGAAGTGTATTCGGTATGAATATCGCAGTATGTCAGTGACAGCTAACACCACATGATCTACACCTTGATAAGTTGGACTTCCATACTTTTGTAAAGCAAATGCAGTTGAAATAATTTTTCTAATTCATAATATTAATCTCCGTAAGCTTGGTTTCGATACCAAGTTCCCATAAGAACCCTCTGGCTGTATTCGAATTCACATAAGTGGCTAACCCAAGCGGAGGGTTCTCGTGTTAGCTGATACAAATGTATCAGTGAAAAAAGAGCGCTGAGGGCACTTTATTCCATGTCATTTTTGTTGCACCAGGTTCCAACCCCAGAGATATGGAGAGGAAACTTTCGTTCGCGAACAGTAATCTCACAGTGCTGCATATATTTCAATATTGTCCTAATTGAGTCCCGCTCAACCCTCGAAGAAATGTATAGCGAAAATCGTGTTAGCAAACAGTGATCTTGTGTTAAATATTGACATTCGAAGCCTTGTTCTCTTTTGAGATCAACACGAGAACACCAATTCGAATACGCCCTCTGGCACTGGAAGCCTCGTTCTCGTGTGGGATCAATTTCTCGAGTGAGTGACGTCGTGATTATCAGCCTTTTGACAAGGAGGTTTCTGTGCGTTCACATCTGGGTCCACTGTCGTTTTTGGAGAGATCATGTGACACCAGGTTAATACTGTGCAATGAGCATGCGCCATTGCCTCTGCATCCACTCGTTCATGTATTTAGAACTGTCGTCCAATCACAAGGCTATCCTTGGCTGTTAACAACATTAGCGGTGAAGTCGCTGACGGATACGTTGTGGATAGGAGCCTTTTGACGGCTGACATGGAGGAAGCCAGCCTTGTAAGTAAGCTGAGTTAGTTTCAGTCTCATGTAGATATTCAGAGCTACTCACTCGTATGCTAAGGTTAAATTGTAGCCCTACAGCACTATTATCGACGCTACAATCGACGAGGAATTAGTGATTCTGACCGTCGTTGTTCGTTTTAGTACAGCAAATACACGTGGAAGACATTTTAGAACGAGATGTCTTTTATATAATACTTGAACATTTACGGAACTAAATTGAAGAACAATGACTAGATAAAGAATCCGCATTAATTCTATGATGTTATACCTTCTTTAAACTTTCACAAATTCGTTACACGGAAAATGCGAGCAAATGGAGCACAAATTGAACAGCCCTCTCTCCCTCCGCTGCTATATTCACTTCTCCGCTATCAACAAATGATCGAGCCCCTGAGAAAGGTCAACTTCCTACTCAAAACAGGGAGGTGACGCATGGTTGCCGCAAATCCATTCTATTTACTTGTTTCCCGAATTTCTTACTAGTTTTCATATAGATTTGTTATCTTATTAATTTATTCGCGTCACTTTATTGACCGAGGTGGTTAGCGTGCAATCGCGGGGCAGTGACCAAGAAGCCTCCAACCAATGCTGTCGCTGTTAGTTTAAGTCCAGCTCATGCTGGCTTCCTCTGTGGTCGCATGTGGGACGGTCTCCAGCAACCTGTGGTTGGTCGTAGGTTTCCCATCGGTTCTGCCCAGCTTCCTCCCGCCATAATGTTGACCGCCGTCGTATAATGGAATATTGGCGTAAAACACCAAATAAATGATTTTTCGGAAGGAATCCTGGCAGATCCCGGAGGAATAGCACGACCACCGGCAGATGGCTGAGAGACCTTTCCATGCACGGCCGGAGAGGAAGCTAGCATGAGCTGGGTCTGAACTCAAAGGGACCACAGTGGTGAGTGGATCATCGCGCCGCGTTGGGATGAAACTGTTAACACGTTGAACAGCAAGAGCCGTTTAAAAGCAACCTGAAGCTAAACCTGGCTTGAAATAAGGCAGTTATGTAGTATAATAAAGGCTTCCAGCACACACTTATTGTAAAACCAGGGCAGCAACGACAGTGTGATAATTGCCAAATGAACACACTGAACTGAGAAATAAGACCTCTTGTCAAGTTAACGCAGTTAGGGTTTTATTTTAAGTGTCCATTCAAATAATTAAATAGTAGCTAATTACATCCCCAGAAATAGGTAAAAAAAAATACAGCTGTCTTATATAATGCAGATTCTTAGAATTTCTTCAGGAAGTACAGTGTAGTACTTAAGTATTTAAATAATTCGTCCCTCAGGAAATCATTGAATGCGAAATACCAAAGACTTTAAAAATTGTGCTTGTAGCCGCCTCACTTGACCTTCAGCAATGCGAGGATATTGCAAGGAAACAGGACTGGTTAACCCAGTGTGAGTATAATGTGACTGTTCGGGTTGTGATGTTTGGTGTCTTTGGCATGATACTCCTGTGTTGTCAGCACATTGAAAATGTTGTTTGCTGCGGCATCGCTTGGTGCTCAGCACTGAGAGGTTAGAGCAAGAAAAACATGACTGGTTGGCCCGGTGTCAGTATAATGTGTCTGGTGTCTTCGGCATGATACTTCAGTGATGGCAGCACTTTGGTGGCATGAACTCGAAATTCCACAAGACAAGTATGTACACAACCTAATGACTCCTCGTCGTCATGTGACTCAGTAATTGTTGAGTAAGATGTTAACACCCAAGCGTTTATGCCATGACCCAGTATGTAAAACACTATGTTTGTGTTTGAAACTAAAGGATTTATTTATTTTATTTGATTGGCGTTTTACGCCGTACTCAAGAATATTTCACTTATACGACGGCGGCCAGCATTAAGGTGGGTGGAAACCGGGCAGAGCCCTTGGAAAACCCACGATGATCCGCAGGTTGCTGACAGACCTTCCCAGGTAGAAACTAAAGGAGTCAGCGCTTTTGTCCTAGAATTTGCGCCGTTTATGGGTAAAGCCTGACCCTGTGGTAAGGGTATATTTAACCCGAGCGATCTTTTTGGATGTTCGCTGTCAATCTCCTTACCATTTCTCTGTAAAGTAAAAAGGTTGTCCTCTGTAGAATCAACTGTGAATTGGTGTAAACATGTTTATTGTTTATGTCCATGGAGACTAGAAGATGTTGTTCGGGTGTATGTATAACCCAGCTGGCAAGTGCGAGCTTGCATCGAGCAGTCCTGTCGGAAAAGTCCATTTTGAAAGTGTAGGGATATGTGCTGTCTGACGCTGTCGTTGTGAAAGCTCTATTTTTATTATACGCCGACACACTGAGTAAGCGTTTCGTCCTCCTCTATCTGTGTATTTGAGACTTTAAAGTTTATATTGCTCATCGTGTCGACCCACCTTTACGTCAGTTCCAGTGGAGGTAACCTTGCCCTGGTGGTCATTGTGCTTCAAGACCTGATGACTGGATTTATAGCCACCGAAGGAATTTGATGACTGCCAGGGAGATTGAACATCAACCATTTGCGTCCTTTGCTTGCACGACTGATTGCCAACTGAGTGCCAGTGTTATCTTTCACTTGAAGAAAAGTGTATTTACCTATATCTGTGGGCTGAGGCTTGCCACTGAGACCCCGTGTGTTTGGACCAGAATTATCGGCTGTAATTCCTGAATCTTGTTCTTTGTTTACATTATTTGTATAACTGTATATTGGGTGTGTACTGTTTATGTTAAATTATTCCATTATATGTATTGAATATATCGGAGAGAATTCGTGTTTCTGTTTTTGACCTTGCCTGATGGTGTTTGCTGTTCGGGAGTTGAACCAGCCATTTCTTTACAGCTTTTTTCCTCTCCAGTAGTGACACCTTTACAAACATACTCACATATACGCATACATACATGGTCTGGGCTTGCACTCACATCTGTGGGGATAACGATTTGTTGTGCTATTTTAGGACGTCAACTACTCAGTCGCTGAGGTTCCTCAACCAACAGATAAGTTTGAAATGTAAACATGGCGCATTTTCGAAAATGTGATTGACGTCACCTCAACGTACATTTAATGTACATGACACTTCTTTTTACAAAACGAGAGACTTGTTGTGTTGTTGAAATTGATAAACTTGTGGGGGTGGAGGCACAAGAGTTACTCACTGTTTTCTTAATAGAAAGCCGTGAAATATCATGCTCATGTTGGCAAAGTTATGCTGGTCACTCTGGCGTTGATCTGCTGGCTGACCAGCTCCGCTTTCGAAGAGCTGAACGCTCTTTAAAAAGTTGGGACAATGAACAAACGACGGCTTTTTTGGCACATGATTTTTACCGTTCGAATGACACCCCTTTTTCAACTGCAGCAAACAAACACAACGTCCTTATGTTATTTAAAAGAAAATCACCCCTATATTAATCGATTTCATTAGTAACAAAAATTACACGCCCCTAGAGATATATTACACGCGTATGACTCTCCGACATCATTGTAAAATCTTAACTTCTTCTCCTCGCTAAAATTATGTACATTTTTAAAGAAACTATGAGGCTTGTTTTATTAATGAGACTAATCCGTGCGTAATTTAGACCTGTTCATTAATTTACACGTTGACGGCCTGATCTGCTTTTAAAATATTTAATTTTAACTTTTCAGTTTTCACTAGTCGGTTAGCGCGCTAGCGCAGCGTAATGACCAAGGAGTCTCTCACCAATGCGATCGCTGTGAGCTCAAGTCCAGCTTATGCTGGCTTCCTCTCCGGCCGTACGTGGGAAGGACTGTCAGCAACCTGCGGATGGTCGTGGGTTTCCCCCGGGCTGTGCCCGGTTTCCTCCCACCGTAATGCTGGCCACCGTCGTATAAGTGAAATATTCTTGAGTACGGCGTAAACACCAATCAACCAATCAATTAAATCAATTTTCACTATTGTTATAGTTATATTCATAATTAGCTACTCCTGTATATATTGTTAAATTAGGTGTAAAAAATGGAAAAAGTACAGTAAACTGAGTAATATTGTATTAAAATCACTAGATAATGATACTGGTTTTATGCATTTTTTACGCCAACACTCGATAGTCCCCGCCGAATGACGTCATATAAGTCGAACCTGTACGAGCTGTCAGAGCTTCGACAAACATATCGAATTTCTCCACGAAATAGTTTGCTGTTCTGCATACAGTTGCAAAAACAGTTTGTTGAAGAACTATGGAGTTAGTTTTTTCAAGTTCCCAGACGATTTGACCCTCAGAAAAGTGTGGATTCACAGCAGTAGACGGAATGGTTTTATACCCAACAAAGCCAAATCTTTGCCGGGCTGGCAGGAGTTGGGATAAGAAATCCTGGTGGGCAGCTAAGCTTTAAAAGCGGAGAAGGTGGTGGGGCAGGGGAATTAGGCTTTAAATATATGTATGTAAACTCTGGTGATATGGCTTGGTGGGTGTAAAACATAGCGGGAGTTCATTCGTCATTAGTTCGATCAATCTTCGGTATGCCGCTGAAGTGAAAGATAAGTAGATACAACTACGTTATGGCTTCAAATGAATGTCCCTTTGATACATGTTACACTATTGGCTGTTCTCTCCTGTGGACCTGTGAGTAAGCTTCTAGCAAACTATGAACTGTCTAAAAACAACGCAATGGCCGTTTAAAATCTCGTTGAATACAGGCACTGCTCTGGGTAGGTGCGAAAGTACATAGTGATAACTCATCCAAAACTGTTTCAATCTCTGATACAGGTTATCGACACTACAGGAAACGAAAGAAGATCAAAAGCGTCCTTCACAATATATGTATGACGTGCTTAAGTAATCCCGGCCATAATATAAACAGGAAACTTTAAACAGTTGTGAGATATTTTTGCCATTGTTGCCTAGATTAAATGCACAAAAATTAATTCCCGCGAACCCATTCTTGAAATAAATCCACTCGGGGAATAGAATGATATTTATTGTGAAGCGGACAAAAAAAGGTGGTGGTGGTGATGGTACTTTGTTGAGTGGCGTTTCCATTCTAATGAATGATGCACGCCATGATCAGTGCTGAAACCAAGTAGTGTTCACGTTAATGCATTATAACATAGAGGTGAGAATGAACTATTCTCTAAACCTGCTAGCACCTGGAAGCAAGAACCTTACTGTAGCTACGAAGACTCTACCAGACTTTTTGCCAGGCCTTAAAACATTGACTGGGCGAGGGTCTGTAATGCCAGCACAGAGCAGTTCCGCATAATAGCGACGTCCTCTGGAGAGTATATTGTGGGTATCGGAACAACATATACTCAGTTGTTTCCTCAACCTAGCAATGATGACAAACACCCGTATCATGTAAATGAAATCTGTTTAAATAAGAATTCGTTTGAATATGCCCGGTCCTCAGTCTGTTGCATAGGATTTCTGTTTGCCTGGAAGAAAGACTAACAAGGTGAGAATTAGAAACAATGTTATTAAAATTATAAAACTATCCCCGTTTAGTGGACGTGTCTCAGTCTTCTTGCCAAATTCAAATAAAATTCCGCGTAAATATATCCATGCTTCTGAAACAGATAGACACATGTTGAGCGATATGTTAATGAGACAGCGCTTGTTTCGCTAGCCTGTCCGCCCATTCATTACCTGCAATAATACAATGACCTGGGACCCACTCAATACAGATTTCCATACCTTGGGAGAATAAACAGGTACATAAATGAAGTATATAAAAAATGATTGGAGTGCCTTTCCTTGGCGTAAAATTCTGTAAAGCAAGTATTGCATTTAAAGAATCCGTGAAGATAAAGGCTCTTGCGGCCTTAAAATCTGGTAAAAAAATGCAACGCACACGGAATCCCAGTCAATTCAGCAGTAAATACCGATACTGCATCCGTAAGCCTAAACGCCTTACCATGGTGAATTTCTGGGATACAAAACGCACGGCCCGTTTTTCAGCATCCGGGACTTTGGGGCATCTGTAAAAACCTGTAGATAGTGGTTCCAAGTTCTGGCAATATAGTCCCTAGAGAAAAGGAAACAAACTCTGAGCTATCTGACTTTCTCGCTTCTCTGTGTGACGCTTGTGAAATATTCCGTACACGTAACTTCCATGGAGGAAATGCAGGAATAAAATTGTACCAGATTTGAATTCTGGCGATCTGCATTGTGTCGTATATACATTTCGCTCGTGTGCTAATGGACTCTCTTTTTCTGCTTGTACCTTCAAACAGAATATCATAATAGGATAGTCTGAAATTGTCAGTTGCTAAGTTATATCCAAATTGCAGTGATCGAAACTGTCTTCGAACAAAAAGACGCCATTCATTACACATATGTTGAAGCACATTTAAGGGAGTTGTTTTAAGCGTCCCTGTTGCAATACGGAGCGCTGAACATTTAATACGGTCAAGCTTAGCTTTAACTGAAGCACAGGCAGAATCGTAGGCTTCACATCCATAATCTAACCGTGAACGAATAAGACCTTCATATATGTATCGGACAAAAAGGTAAGAATAGTAAACATTAAATCTGATATTACACACGAACTGTAGACCTACAGTGTAACATAGGTTAAAGCTACAGCTTACCAGTCCTTATAGCCAGTGCGGTTGGAAAATGCCTGGACAAAGATCAATTTCAGCGTCTAAAACTCGGAATCTGGAGTCTGACTAGAGACGTCAATGTCATAAATGGGAACTTCCAGGTCGTTCACTATGGGTTCAAATCGATAGGCGGCATATTTGCTTCTGTTTAGCTAGAATTCATCTCGAAAATGACATCGTGTTGATATGAATTCCCAGGTAAAATACGCCAGCTAGACTTGGGTTAGCCATCTATGATGTTAACCGCTGAACTGTATCGGCCGACAGGCTGGAGATGGGCTAGATCAGTAAATCTATTATTTTTAGTGGATTTAAAGTCACAATTACGTTTCTCAGAGGCCCTCCGTGTAACATACTGCTAAAATAGGTTATAATCTTTATATTTTGGACAAGCAGCTAAATCTGGACACTAATCCTTTAATTATAACTGGCTTCTGGAAGCGAAGCGGGCAGAGTCTCAAGAGGGCATTTCTGAGGAGCTGAAAATTGTCACCGATTTACCGAAATTCTGCCGCGGCGTGATTTCTGTGCTGTATACGTCTACATTACATGACATCATTATCTTCGTAAGATTTTCTTTTATGTGGGTATGTAAACCCGCCGAGAGCGTCGTTATTGTGAAGCAACTTACTTTCTTCACAAAATACCGGTCAGATTATGTGTTTTTACAAGAAAATATTGTTGTCTGTTCGCTAGCTTGTCTATCAAGCTGTATGACACAAAATTGTCGCATTTTCAGTGATTCGGCCAGGCCATGATTAAAAACAGATTTGTTGCGAACAGACTCAATTGTTTTTGGGGGAAATATGAGAATTTCTTTCTTCAGGAGACAAACTTTGCAGAACACAAACTACTGCACAGCTCCGATTTACCCCAAATTAGGTTCAATATTTCATGTTTGCTCTCACCGGAGTCAGAAGAAAATTCATTTCACCCCCTACGCTACAGCAGATTCATTTTCACACCATCAATGTAGGTCTTAAAAATTTAACAATGGCATCATTTAAAACCTAATGTTTTTCAGCCGGGAGTCACAGATCAGCTGGACCTACTGTTTAATACCACTGGCCAATGTGGCTGAGTGATGCTCGGTGCGTCAGTGCATCGTTAGATCAGTTACTCTACGCTTGTGCCTCGGAGATCACCGAGTAGTTGGCATCCAGGTGAAGCACAATAGATCCCTTCACAAAAAAGTGTTAAAATCTAGCTTGTGCTGCATGGGAAGGTTTGTCAGCAACCTACGGATGGTGGTGATTTATTCCCGGAGTCTCTCGTCGTAAAATGAAAGTATTCTTCAGTAGAGCATAAAGCAACGAATCAATCAATCAATCAATAAATCCAATAAGGTGGGATGAATTAAAACCAGTGCATTGAAATGGTAAATAATGTTGACGGATTAATCCACACGCGTAGTTCTGACCAGTGCAACTTTCCAGAGCTTATACTAGCAGTAGCCAATGGAGTGAGTGAGTGCTTGGGGTTTAACGTCGTACATTCTTTCAGACGACGAAAGAATCCTTAGAATGCATGTAATGTGCCTCCTTGTTGAAGGACGGATTTCCACCGCTCTTTTATCTGGTGCTGTCTCACTGAGACGCCTTACCGAAGGCAAGTAAGCCGCCCCGCCAGTAGTTGCACTATCCCATTCACGTTGAGCGCCAGGCGAGGAAGCTGCAACTTCCTCTTTTAAAGTCTTAGGTGTGACTTGACCCAGGATTGACCCTGGATCTACCGCTCCAGAAGGGGCTGCTCTACCAACTGTGCTAGCGAAAATTTAGTAACTAATGGAAATTTCTATTTAGTTCACTTGCAAGAACTCTGAAGCACGGCTGCGGATGTCCGAGTTCAAATCTTGGTGTGACCGATCGAGTAATCTCCAAACCTTGCATATTCCTAACGCGTGAGCCAGCATTCAGCTGGTATGTTGTACACTGATGTATGATGCTAACCTCACAGCTGTACATGCAGACAATTTTAATGAATGCATAAAGCGTTTCAGTATGGATGCATGCTGGTGTTAATGTAGAACACAATTCAAGGACGATTTTCATAGAATGTTGATTTATTTATTTATTTGATTGGTGTTTTACTCATACTCATGAATATTTGACTTATACGACGGACGCCAGCATTATGGTGGGAGGAAACCAGGCCGAGCCCGGGGGAAACCCACGACCATCCGCAGGTTGCTGCAACATTTTGGATTCTTATTGTTGCCCAAAATTCGGCCATATCTCATTTAGCAAATCACAAAGATTGTATGATAAGGTACAATTATCGATATGAGATGGAAATCAAGTAAGCACTGTCTGTACATGCTGGCATTCTTTCTTTGTCCAAAATTCGGCCATATCTCATTTAGCAAGTCACAAAGACAGTATGATGAGGTACAATTATCGATATGAGATGGAAATCAAGTAAGCACTGTCTGTACATGCTGGCATTCTTTCTTTGTCCAAAATTCAGCCATATCTCCATATCTTTTCGGTATACCTGTGTCATTTTTAAGGGCTTTGCACAAAGCCTCCCACACAGGCTCGTCATCCACATACTGTGTCCTGTACGACGTTATATAATGCCTTCGCCAATCGTGATATTTCATATATTCTGTTTTGTTCTTCGACAAATATGTCAAATATTCTCCCAGTTCTTTGGGACCAGAAAAATCATCAACGTGTATAAAAACTATTTGGCGGAGTAACAACAATGTAGTCGATTTGGGTGCACCCATAATCACCGGAACTGTGCCCATACTGAAACCATGAGCAAATGTTTTCTCACTTACGTACTGTTTGCAGTTGCTGTTCTCAAAAGACAAGTAGAACAAGAAGTTTTTGACTTCTTGGCAGTTACCCACTGACAGCCCACGATGATATTCCCCCACACAGTCTGTTGACACAGTTGCCGTAAATTTCCACGCTTGTATACTTTTGCAATTTGCGCACATAGCTAAATCGATTGTTATGAACTAAACTACCACAGTTCGATATGATGCTCACCGCGACACCAGATCGGTTACCTATTGAGCTAGGAATCGGTGCTGGTGTCTCTCGACGAGTTGTCCACCCGTACGGTATATACACGTCCGATGTGGTGCGATAAGTCATTGTCCAGTTGAACATATCCCTGATAGCTTCGTAACCATATTCATGCATGTAGAAGCTGTTCACTGGACTTTCATCCATGAACCAGATCCAGCGTTGTTCAGGGCGGCGGAATTTGGGGAAGTCCCTTTTACGCTGCCGGCTGTGTGGTATAAAGACGGCGTGGCTTTTGTTAAGAAGAGAGCGGTCACGACTAACAATACAGTTCTCACCTAAATAAGTCTTTGGGCCATACATGTTATATCCTGTCCAGTCAAGAACAATAATAGTATCATTGTGGATATATTTATCTACTTCTCTTCTCGTCATATCACTTTCTACTGTTTCCTCGACTGTCGACGGTGTCCTAGTGCGTGCAACGAACTTCGTGGCAAAGACGATGGTTAGCGTGGAGCAGCCAGCAATATAATGAACCTTCAATTGGAAAAGAGTAAAACAGTTGCTCAGAAAACATCATTTAGAGTTTTTAGGACTATCTTAACCCATCCCTCCATATCGAGGCACTGTGCAGTTACTAAAAAAACTTCAAACTGTAGTGATTTGTGTACTAATTGAAACATGAAACAATACTGAATTTGTGATTCCAATTCTTCCTTTGCACAGGCAACAAGTGACATATTTAGCCAATGGTCTGATTTATTAATTTATTTATTTGTTTATTTGATTGATCTTTTACCCCCATACACAAGAATATTTCCTTTACACGACGGCGCACAGCATTATGATGGGAGGAAACTGGGCAAAGCCCGGGGGAAACCCACGACCATCCGCAGGTTGCCTCCATACCTTCCCACGTACGGCGGGACTTGAACTCACAGCGCCCGCATTGGTGAAATGCTTCTGGGTCATAACGCTGCACTAGCGCGCTAACCAACTGAGCCACGGAGGCCCTCTGCTTTATACATAATGTGAAATGTGCGATTCAGAGCTGAGTGAGTAATTGCAGTTTACATGCACATATAGGTTTAACAAGATCTCGGTATTTAACGACAGCTTCTTTGGTTTTCAAAGGAGCATATACAAGCTTTGTTTTCGAAGAAATCATAAAGTTTGAAGGTATCACAGACAAGATTTGTTTATTTGGGATATTACTGTCGGCACAGCTGTGTAATGTTGATGTGATAACAAAGCTATAAAGATATCGGTAAAAATATATTAAAACCAAACGGACCCAGTGCAGATCTTAGTCGAACTCCCATAACTATTTCTGGACTGCTAATTACACCTTAATTGCTTACAAGTGTACATGTTAAACGTATATAATTTAAAAAAGAGAGTACAACTAGAGGAGTGACAACAGTGTGATAATTGGTTAAAGGTCGCACATAACCGATGAAATACTGCCCCAGGTCTGTTTACATCAGTTAGGGTTTTATTTTAACTGGCAAGTAAATATTTAAATGGTAGCAAATTTAAATGGTAACCTCCCCCGACCGGGGAGGAAGCTAGCATGAGCTGGACATAAATACACACCGATCACATTGGAAAGAGGCTACCAGGTCATTGGCACAGAGAAACAGTGGGCTTTATGGCCGTGCGATGATTGACCTGGAAGGCTCTTACTGAATGACCGCGCATAGTCAAAAGTGGGTGAGGCCAATGGCGCTTTACCCGATTACCTCGTACAAAGGGATCTGACAATATTTCTGTGTAGCCATGGAGCTATAAAGAGGTAGAGTAAGAATGACAAAGAGAGGCCCTGTGAGTCTGTCAAATTTGTATACCCTGTGGCTGCAATGCTATAAATATCACCGATCATGCATGCTCGAACGTGACCGGGGTGGTATGCGTGCCAGCGCCGTGCAATGACCCAACGGCCTCTCACGCGGGCTTTCTCTCCGGTCGTACGTGGGAAGTTGTGCGACCTACTTGCGGATGGGCTTGGGTTTCCTCAGGTTCTGCTCTCTTTGCTTTCGCCATAATGCTGGCTGTCGTGGTATAAGAGAAATATTCTTGGATCTATGCGGCGAAAGAGACATTCGTACACCAGCCGTCAACCAATTATGACGTTTCAGGTCAATAGGGCGTAAAACAAAAACCAAATAAACTAAGCAGAGCTTAAGTAAAGAACTGTATGCTTATATATTTTAGTGTAATGATTAGTCCTAATTTTACCATTCTGAAAAGTCTCAGTTTAGGAGATTAGATTACATTAACTGAAAACTATTCTGTTAAATAGGGATTATACTATAAAACTACCTTACGGGGAAATGGCATGTTCTATTGATCTACAAACTTTACGAACAAGCTCATCTAACTCCTATTCCATTTTATATCTACAGTTTAACCTTAACAATGTATATCCCATCATTAACTTCAACCAAAAAAAAAAAATATTCAACTTTGCTTTCGAATGAAACGCTTTGGACTGTGTTCGAGAGAACTAATTTTCTGACAGCATACAGACAAGCTAAGAGTTTTTAACAACTCTTAAATATATCAAGACCAAATTAAGTTCCAATTCGATGGAGGCTTTTTTCTGTCTTTAACTGCCGTGGTTAACCATTCAAATGTTTGTAATCATACTTTGTAGTTGAGGATAAACTTTAGTTCAGAAATGTTCCAAGACCCTTTGTTGTAAACGCGTCTATAAATTATAATTCCAAATCTTTAATTTACTTCCTAATTTGTAATGGATTGTAGAAATATTGCATTTGAGAAACCATTACTATTTTATAGCAAAATTAACTTCATTTCCGAGCTGTCAGCCACATTCTAAATTTATTCTGATGAAATATAGGCCAATACAGAAGTCAGTAGTTACGGATGTAGAAATTAGTTTGTATGATATTTTTTCCTCATATTAACATCATAACACTAAGAATAAGAAGAACCTTAAAACACAAACAGAAGTTCAGGTGAAAGAGTTCGAAAAGTTAGCTTTTTTATTAATGAGAAAAAGACATTTGATTTAATTTTTGTGCAGTGGGGCATTTCGAACCACTTCTTGGAATGCATTGTCTTTGCGCAATACCTTCCCAAAAAAGCATGTAACGCATGTTTAAAAATATATCTGTGCTAGAATTTGGTCTTTTCAGCTAACACACTTGTTCAACAGGAATTTTAATCATATTTATAATTTTAATATATTCATAAAGTTTGTCATAATCCATGTCTTTGGATATAAACACCAAATTTACACTGAAACACAGTTATTAGACATACACCACATCCTGATTTAGACCATTATAATGCATTATAAGACTAAATTTACCAAGAGGTGGTCCCAAATACTCACCGGACATAAATATTTCAAATACCTCTTTATCCTTAAAGAAACAAATAAAAAAAATTACAGACCGTATTTGCAAATAACATTTCATGCTTTTTCATCTAATGTTTTCATCCTTTTTATATTTTATTTTCCTCTAAGTGCAAAAAAGGGGGGCCTCCGTGGCTCAGTTGGTTAGCGCGCTAGCACAGCGTAATGACCCAAGTCTCTCACCAATGCGGTTGCTTTGAGTTCAAGTCGAGCTCATGCGGGCTTCCTCTCCGGCCGTACGTGGGAAGGTCTTTCAGCAACCTGCGGATGGTCGTGGGTTTCCCCCGGGCTCTGCCCGGTTTCCACCCGCCATAATGCTGGCCGCCGTCGTAGAAGTGAAATATTCTAGAGTACAGCGTAAAACACCAATAAAATAAAATAAATAAATAAACTGAAGTGCAAAGGTATACCAGACGATTGTAATACTATCGAAAAAGTGGGGAAAATCGCACACATTGAGAAAATTGAATGTGTTACCATGTTCTCAAATCTGATCAATCAGGCGCGGGTTATGTCTATGTAACCCGGGAGTTCAGCTGTTTCCACTGCCGTCATCTGAACCCTGGTTTCGCTTTTAGTCATATGTTCGCTTCCTCCAAACAATTCCAGATTGAAAGATAATTTATTGAATCATCATTACATGGGAAACTTGGGTGTTTAGGTCTTTTTCTACCCTTCTTCCTCAAAACCCTTGGTTATATTATTTCTTATATTTTTCTTTTCAACGACTTGTCTCACTTTATTATAGCACAGGCATGTATAATCAGGCTGAGGTCAACACAATATAACCCTCGAACCGTAACTGACCTAACATAAATACACTTTTCTTGTAATATTCCGTAATGTAAAAAATCTTGATCCCTGTAAGTTGGCAGCTGTAGGAAAGACATCAAAATGTGAAGGACTCGGAGCATCACCTCCGCCGATAAAGCGTGATTTTATCCTTAATTCGCCGAGTGGAATAGATTCATTTTCATCTTCACTCGAAAATTCAGTATCTGTCAGTATTCAGTATCTGAATTTTCGAGTGAAGATGAAAAATGAATCTATTCCACTCGGCGAATTAAGGATAAAATCACGCTTTATCGGCGGAGGTGATGCTCCGAGTCTTCACATTTTGATGTCTTTCCTACAGCTGCCAACATACAGGGATTACTGGTTCAACTAATCCACTGTTTAGAATCCTCCCCCCCCCCCCCCCCCCCAACCATTCCTTTCATCATGTCAAGGATCATGTTTGAGAAATCTTGCAGTGTACCCACTGTAATGATAACACGATGAACCCCAGAGAAAGAACAGCCGGGTCATGACAAAAAGCATCCCATCCGTCCAGTTTTGGAAACTGTGCAAGCAAATTTGAAAACTGATTACAATTTGCACAAAACTGTGACTGTCGACAAAGCAGTGGTACCATTTAGGGTCGACTCAGTTACCCACAGTATTTGCCGGCGAAAACCCTGCAAATTTGGCATCAAGGTGTGGGAATTGGCGGACAGCACAAATGAATATGTGTACGAGATGTATACAGGGAAAAGTGAAGCGGGTCGTATGGAGAATGGTCTGGCGTCAAGAGTTGTTACCGATCTGACCACAGATCTAGTAGGAAAAAATCACCATGTCTATATGTGCAATTATTTCACCAGTCAGCTTTGTTTACCAGTTTACTAGCTGACAAAATTTAAGCAGCTGAGACAATACGTACGAATCGTAAATGATGGCCACAGCAACTTCACCCAAGATGTTTGTCAAAGATAAAGGTTTTAGCAAGTCACTTCAAGATGGAAAACCTATAGTTGCCACCTGTTGGATGGACAGTAGACAAGTAAATTTCCCATAGCACAAATTCTGACCCAACTGTTGATGTACAAATGGAGCGGAACAGAAAGACAGTTCAAGATTAGATGTACCAGCTCCCCAGGTTGTGAAACATTATTCAGATCATATGAACGGTGTGGATCATGGGGGATGAGCTTAGAATGCAATATCCAACCTGTCCATGGGCCTGGGAAGTATTGGAAATACATATTTTGGTTTCTTATTGACAAGTATTTCTTGTGCTTATATCCTAACGAAAGAATCCCCGAATCACCAGCTAAAATCAAGAACAGATCTGTTGCTACTTCCATCATCAGTAATTATCTTGAGAAAAGGCGCTACCAACCTGACCACGAATGATGAAATGGGAAGATCCAACTGGCCAGCTGTCATGCCAAAAGCCAGGAGATGCAACGAAGTTTTTAAATCCAAAATCTGAAAACAGTCCACCTATGGATGCAGAATTTGTGATGTAAAACCTTTGTGTAAACGCTCTGAACCCTACCTTGCATCACTGTCAAGTCTGCTGAAGAATAATGAACTGATATTCATTACAACTGTACATATGAACTGGACATTTCTTACAAAACCCTGGTAAAAGTTAAAAAATAAAGATACGAACTATGAAAAAATACATATATATATATATATATATATATATATATATATATATATATATATATATTTGAACACTGACAGTGTTGAAGTCTGAAAAGATGTGCCCGATGTCATTTTATTTGCAGATAATTGTATAAAAAATGAAATTTTATTATTATATTATATGTAATACCACCTATAAAATGGAAGACTAGGTGAAAGTGAATTGAAAAAAGGCAAATCAATGTGTAATTTGTTATGCATGACCATGCCATGAGATTTGACCTACTTCCTGGCAGGGGGTGGGACAACTGACTGGCCTAGGCTGCTGGTACAAGCAGGCAGATAGCATAGCAGTAGCTAACGAGTTAATACAAAGGATACTTATAATATATTGGTAGTTTATGTTATGCGCCAGAAATATTATCATATATGTATCTTTCTTGAACAAACTGTATACAAATAATAAACATTAACTTACATGATAAATACACCCTGGTAACAGTTTATTATTCTCTGCAGGATAATGATAGTATACTAATGACTAGGGCGTTTAGGAACACACCCTAAAGCGGACAACATTAAGATGAGGGCAATTCATTGAGAAACTGAGCGTAAGTCCTGCGCTGGCATGTATGGCCTATATGTATCTACATAAACACAGTCCTACGGAGTTTGGTACAGAAGGGCAACAGCTACACTGAAGTATCAGACACACCACTTCATTTTTTTGGGGGGGGGGGGGGGGGAGAGATTAATTTGTAGTGGCGTTTCCCCATCCAAGTTGAATGATGCACGCCAATAACGGAACGCTGAATAAATTATTTTTCCCAACAGAACTAAGCCTTTACACAGCTGTCGTCAAGAACAACTATGGTATAAGGAGGGGGAATGTTAAACACATTGAATCCACAGAAAATGCTAGGCTTTGACCCTTGACAAATTACGCATGTTCAAACAACCGATAGATAACATTTCAAGACATGCTTGGGTACACCGTTAAGTACACATTTTAGGTGTTAGAATATGTAGCAGCGAGTGAGAAAATTTGGCAACAGCCTGAAAAACTTTGTTGTGATTTCTCACCGGTTTTAAAACCGTGTCTTCTGACGGGTTCCTAACACCCACACGAGTTAATTCTGCGTAAAATACGCGCCTGGCGTCAATACGACGTCTACAACGAAAAAGAACATGCGCAACAGTACCTTCTACAAAACGTTCCTCACAATGACCCGTATCATGGAGATTGATTTTATGCAAATAGCTGTTTGTTTTAATGTGACCAGACAAGAGTCTAAATACGAGTATTTCGTCACAGCGACAGTTGAGAGAGAGATTGTAGCTTACAGAGATTTGAGGGTTGTGAGAGTAAAAGAATCTTCCTCTAACAGAGTTATCCCATTCATTTTGCCATACTGGTATAAATTTCGGTTTGACATAACTAATAGCTTCTTGTACAGACAACGGGATGGTGTGGGATATATTGGGTAGATTTTATATTGGGCGTTTTTGTCCAGTTTGTCGGCCAACTCATTTCCGTCAACACCAATGTAGGCCGGCACCCATTCAAACGCCACAGATACACCTTGATAGCCCAATATAGTACAGATATACAGTATTTCATACACAAGCGCTGCCAACTTATTCCAAATAAAGTTACCAAGTGCCTGTAAAGAACTTAAGGAGTCTGTGAAAATAACAGCCCTAATCGGTCTGATCTCGAGTAGATAGTTAAGAGCACTAAAGATTGCGATAAGCTCTGCCGTGAACACGGAAACATAACCTTACAAGCGGAAAGATTTTTTATACCTCATTTCTGGAATACACACTGATGCGCTCACTTTGTTAGTGTCGGGGCATTTGGAATCGTCCGAAAATACTTGTAAGTACTCGTTCCAGTTTGATTTAATATGGTCCTTGACACATAACAACGATACATTACTGTTATCCGTCTTTTTAACTTTAGAATGTAGTTCCACAGAGACAAATGGGTTCGATAACTTCCAGGGAGGAAAATGAGGAACACAACCAGGCTGAATAGAAATACCCCTGACCTGAAAGAAGTCAGAAATTTCGTTCGACCGTAAATTAAATGGCAAGGCTTTCTTACTGTCTTTACTATATAACTGATCATAATATGAGGGTTTAAGTACAGACGTTGCCGAATTATTAATGGCAGACTTTAGCCTGAAAGTAAACTTTAGGACACGCAACCGACGACGTAAGTGTAACAGCCACTCATTACAGAAGACTTGCGATACGCTGAGAGGAGTGGAGCGTAAGCCTACAGTACAAATACGTAGTGCGGCGCACTGGATGGAGTCAAGTTTAGCTTTGAGACTGGCACACGCTGAATCATAGGCTTCGCAGCCGTAGTCAAGCCTAGACCTAATTAAGGACCGGTAGAGTAGCAGAAGACATTGCCTGTCGGCTCCCCAGGTTCGCCCGGAAACACATCTCATCAGGTTAAGAACTTTCTTGCATTTACTAATCGTATAATCTATGTGATTAGACCAGGTAAGGCGCCTATCAAATATCACGCCAAGATACCGGAAAGACGAGGATATTCTCACGGGAGAATTATTAAGGGAAACAGATACCTGCTTGATAGCTTTTCGTGTAAAGATGACAGCCTCGGTTTTAACTGATGAAAACTTAAAGCCCCATGTTAAGCTCCATTTCATGATGTCATCCAAGCCCTGTTGAATGTACTTGGTGCAGAGTTTAAGACTCCTGGAACCATACCATACAGCTTTGTCGTCCGCAAATAATGTGCATGTCGGTTTTGGTGACAGTGCGTCCGGTAGGTCATTTATTGCAATATTAAAAAGAGTAGGAGATAAAACACTACCCTGGGGCACCCCATTCTCGACAGGTATTGGTCTAGAGTAGTCTCGACCGACTCTTACTTTAATAAAACGGCCCGAAAGGAAGTTTTTCACCCACCCCAGCATTTTCCGCCAATTCCCATGCTTCTCATTTTCATAAGGACACCAGTTTGCCACACCATGTCATAAGCTTTTTCTATGTCTAGAAACACAGCAAACAAATATTCCTTATTACACAGGGCGTTTCTAATAGAAGATTCTAAAGTGATGATATGATCGGTTGTAGAGCGTTTGTTTCTAAAACCGCTTTGAACTGGACTGAAAATACTGTGTTTGTTTAAAAACCACACCAAGCGAGCATTAATCATCCTTTCCATGACTCTACACAAAGTGACGGTAAGCGCGATGGGCCTGTACGATGAAGGGGCAGTTAGGTCCTTGCCGGGTTTAGGCACCGGTATGACGATAGCACTTTTCCACTTAAATTGAAGTTTCATTTGGGTCCATACCATATTGTATAACATAAATAACACCGTAAGGCAAGTTACACAACACAGAGTAAGTAACCAAATCCTCTCGAGGTGACGAGTCAATGGATACTGAAAGAGCTCGCTTTAACCCTGTTAAAGAAAAATCATCATTGATGGGCATTTCATCAAATGCAATATTTTCAAAAGAATGAGCTTTCTCCATTTCTTCCTTATGAGAGATAAATTCAGGGCAATAATTCCTCGAGCTGGAGACGTAGGAAAAGCTGTCAGCTAAAATGTTACATTTATCTGAATTGGTGACATATTCAGAATCGTTATGAACAATGGTGGGAATAGCTTTAGATTTCCCCTTGCCATTACTGGACTTAATCTGAGCCCAAACGTTTTTGATTGGTGTATTCTCGGATAAATTACTACAAAATTGCCGCCAGTGATCTTTCTGAGCTCGTTTGATTGTTCGTTGAGCTACAGCCTTCGCCCTCTTGTACAATATGATATCATCGTAATGTCGTGTACGACATGCTCGATTCTTGAGACGTTTACGTTCCCTAACGGCAGCAGAGCATTCGGTATTCCACCACGGAACTGGCATTTTATATTTCATATCATCAGAAGATTTAGGTATCGTCTTGGTGGCGGCAGAGTTAATGGCGTCCACAATGTTGTCAGACAATACATCCACATTGTCATCGAAAATCTCACAATTAAAGGATTTCCTACATTCTCTTTGGTAAAGCCCCCAGTTTGCTCTTTTAATGCTCCATCTGTGAGGGTGACCCACTGAGTTTACATAAGGACTGAAATCCCAGGATACATGCACGTACAGGATTTGTACTGCATACAATCCTACCACTATACCAAAGGTTTAGGAACTATAGCCCTACACTAAGCAATATCTACCACTATTTAAATTACAGCAAAATTTACAACTGCGGAATATTCTCCACACTACACTATAATTACAACTTAGTCACCAACAGTGTCCACACACTGCAAGTATATATACAATACAAAATAAATAAACAAAAAAAAATTGGGCGTGCGCAAATGTACAAATATATATTACAGTCATAGAGGTATACACAAACAGTATAGTATGTACACTTATATATGAAGCAGTCTCAGTGGCAGAGTAAAACAGGTGGGTATAGTACCGAACAACACGGAGGGTGTAGGCCGATGCCATCCCAGAGTTTTCTTCTGAGCTGCACATGTACGTCCGCCAACCTGTTCAGTTCTCTCGTTCGTGTGTCAGCTTGCCCACCAGCTCATTTCACCCATCGAGCTAGTGTTATATGAGGATGAAATCAACAACAGTGTACTTACGATATTGTTTTCTTCTGTGTTAGCCTTCGGCCGCTTCTCCACCACACCACAACGAACAACATGACCTCTAACGTTGTGTACCGTACATTCCGCCGCGGGGACTGAAATGAATGTACTCAAGGGTGTCTTGAGGAGGGCAAGACGTCGTTTAACTAGGTTGCCTTTTACAAAAGGATCCGTTCAAAACTTGGCGTATCCACGGATACGCAGTGATATAGCAAATGTATGCAGCTGTGCTACTCCATGTCACACACTTCGATTCCCTCAGACATTGCTACCTATTGATTTCGGAACTCATTGATCTTTTTAGCCTGGTATACCTTGAGAATACTGTGACAGTCATTTGTCTTGTGTGTGTGTGTGTATTATACTCGTTATTCATCGACGCTTGTAACAGCTGGAGATAGTATACAGTGTGAATAACAACTGATCTAGCCATGCCTGGCAGCCATAATAAAAGGGACTGGTCAGCTCCCAGTTTTGACCTAGTGACATGCTAATGCAATGGTATAGTTGTATTTTATTGGAAAATAAAAACAGTGTATGCAGGGGTTCATTGACGTCAAAATTCTAACTACCCATCAGAAATATAAGGGTTTTTTTTCAAGGTTGTTTTGAGTTTGTTTGTTTTTTTCAGCTCTAACTGCCCTGTAATAGTGCCATATTGAGATTTTTTAAAATATCTATCTAGGTTATTAAACTTCCTCAATTAATCTTCCTCAATTAAACTTCATCCACAATAATCAGAACACAATACTAAACCATGTCACCCAATACCTGGCAAATATTTGGTGAAGATATAACCAAAATTTATATCCCAGTGACACTCTTGATGGAGTGAAGTGGAACCCCATCACCTAGTAAAATAAGATCTATATAGAGAAATCTGTTTACATTTTCCTAAGTTTCCTAATTTTAATTAAACTGTGAAATTTATGTGGAGATCATGCGAAGGATCAAACACTGATTATGTCCTCATTACATCATTCAATGTACATGCTTGTCTAAAAGTATGAAGAGTGTAAGCACCCAAGTGAGCCTCAGCTCAGATCACCAGCTTTGACCTAATTTACACTGTCTAAAACATTTATACATAAGGAAGAGGGGAGCCAAAATCATGTTGTATCGCATGAAGATTAAAGGTTGGAACATATCAGCGTTGTGTTTGTATGTCAACGTTCCTGCATCTGAAACGCACCTGCCATTTCTATTGTCACTGCCATTGTTTCCACTTCAAAACAATGTATCAGTAAACAGATACATTTTCTACCCACCAAAGCATCTGGCAATAATTTTATTGTGATATCAATGACGGTTCTGGAAATTATACCGATATAATCCCAGCTCCATGCGGGGCCTCCGTGGCTCAGTTGCTTAGCGTGCAAGCGCAGCGTAATGACACAGGAGCCTCTCACCAATGCGGTCGCTTCGAGTTCAAGTTATCTCCGGCCGTGCGTGGGGTCTGACGGTAACCTGCGGATGGTCATGGGGTTTCCCCTAGGCCCTGACCGGCTTCCACCCACAGCAATGCTGGCCGCAGTCGTAAAAGTGAAATATTGTTGAGTAAGGCGTAAAACACCAAATCAATTAACACAAGACATAAAAGGGGCTCTGTTGGGGTTTAAAACTTCTGCCGACAGGTAACAGTATAAATTTTTGCATTAAACTTTGGTCAGGATACGTAAAACAGCCCCTGAACGAACAGCTAATCAATACAATTTCACTGAAGCACGGAAAAGGGCGACACCCCGCTCCTGCACCATCTACCCCCCACCCCCCAACCCCGCCCTCCTCGGGCGTTTTGGCCCCGGCTCCCGCATCGCGAACGTTCTGTCAGTAAAACGGACATTCCCTTTTTTTCTTGGCGAGAACCATGCCGTGGTTATACCAGTCCATGACTGAATTAATTTAATTCACAAAAAATAAACTATGGGATCTACGTAAGTGGACTACAGCTATAGCTTGAGCAACTTGTCCTTGGTAGTATATAGGCCAGTGTCCATGTCTGGTTAGTGTTGGTAAACATTTCACGCCGGTTATAACCAGCCACAATTCTCAACAATTCAAGTTCACGAAATGTGGTGTGTGTTTAAGGTATAGCGTGGCGAAAAGAAATGGATCACGGAGAATTTCATGTTTTGCCATCATAAGACGCAAACGGCTGTTTACAAGATTGCCTTGAACATTTTACAATGACTATCTTATACATGAGTAATTGATTTGAAATCCCGACTCCCTATGGAAACACAATAACACTGCATGGTCATCAGTTCAGTAAGGTAAGGAAAATATGACACCACTCTATTATGGGTATCCAGGTGGATACGGGCGAAAACACTTAAAATGTATAGGCCTGTCTCGATCTACGGGTGCCGCTATAGGGAGCGGTTTAAGGCCGTCTTTGCCCTACAGCGGAAAATGAAATTTTATATCTTGAAAGAGAGCCCATCGCCTGTATAAACCGAGTAACATCTCAAACATTCGGTGCCAAAAAAAGGCTTTATTTATTGTTTTGTCTTATAGAATTAATATGACAAAATAATATTTACTTCTGTCCCACCACATTAAACTTATGAATTATCAGCTGCCCAGTAGCTCAGTCGGTAGTCTCTGCTTTTTAGCAATGAGATCCAGGTTCGACGCAGTCAACTATTTATATCTGTGACATAATACATAAACAAAGAATATCAAATGTAATTTAATGAATAATATCTTCATTAATACTATTTCCTTGTTATCATCAATCAAACAATATTAATAAAAACAGTATATATATATGGCAATTCTCTGTACGAATTTTTCCTTCAAATGGGATAAAACTTGATACTTTTAAAACGAAGAAAACATGTAGCTTGTAAAATGTTAGAGCTCTCTATCTGTATACTGTTTGTATATATATATATATATATATATATATATATATATATATATATAGAGTAAACCACAACACGGTAAGCTTCACGGTGCAATCAGATGACGCACGTATAATATGGGACTAATGATACATGCAAACACCTATGTAGAAGGTTACGTTCCCCAGATTTCACAGAAGTTAGAAAAAAGTCGTGGCTGATGTACGACTTGCAGCGGAGATTCTAACAGGACGGTTGTCATGTCGGCGGGAGAGTGTGGGTTGAACACGTATAGTCAACTCAAAACTCGCAGACAGAGCTGATTCGGACGTCCTGCGCTCCACATTTCACAAGAAGTGTCTTTTTCAGAATTGCGTTTCACTAAAATATCTTCAGTTTTTCTCTAGCTAATAGCATATTTTTCAGTTTTTTAATCTCCGTATTCAGTGTTTTGAATCTCTTAACTACCCTTCAATGGTATTCGTTGGATTTGTATAATGTTTAGCTTTCCACCTTTCGTGACGTTATTTTGTACAAGAAGGCCTTACTGGTCACTAGCAAAGTGGCAAAAAGTGACCTTTTCCCCAATGCCTTAACATTGTATGGACGGCTATTTTTTTTAACACACGTATTGGTGGTCAAGTAACATCCAATTTCCAACTGGTCTTACAGAACTGAGAAGTTTTCGTCCAATGCACGCTTGTAATGCGAAGCATTTCAGTGAAATGACATGCGTCAGACACAGAAATGGACAGCGTTTACGAACAAACACACCCCAAAGCGGACAACAGTAAGATGAGGTCAACTCAATGAGAAATGAGCGTAAGTCAATGCTGGCATGTATGGCTATATGTATCTACATAACCATAGCCCCGTTTGGTGCAGAAGGGATACAGCTACCCCGAAGTATCAGAACACCAGCTCATTTCACCCGTCGAGCTAATGTTATATGAGGCTGAAATCACAATGTGTACTTACGAGATAATATTTTTCGGTGTTAGCCTTTGGACCCTCCTCATCCACCCCGTAAATGTATCCGTGCGCGCCATGACCGCTAACTTTGTGTACATCCCGCCGCAGCGACAGAATTGTAGGGATTCAACAGTGCAACAGTGTGTTCTAACGTATAGTCCAGGGAACAATCACCTTGACTGTAGGGGGGACCCTTCATTTCCAGCAGGTTCAGGTGGGTAAAATGTCACCATAAAAAAAAACCCCGCCAATTGATGAGGGCTACACCTAATTACCCAGCTCCACACGGCACGATGGCGGAAACCTGTTATTAGGTCAAATGGTCGCTACGACCCGCATCTCAGGCTTCTACTGATCGGCGAAACATTCGCCTTTGCAATGGGGGCCCGGAATATGCCCAACTCGCAATACCGGTACTCGGGTATCAGCAAATGTAATCCCGAAAGACACCAACCATGTCGACGCTAACTGAGTAGTGCTGAGCCGCAGCCCAACAGGACAATGGACATCCATGCAACTCGATGAGTAGCACTGGGCAGCCTACATCCATGAGCAGCACGTCCATGAGGCAACAGTACTCGTCAGCCTACATCCACGAGGGGAACGGAAGCAGGGAGGGGTGCCTGGCAACGTCAAGGGGACGTCACTCTTAGCCTCATCACCGCCTATTGAAATGATGATAAATCTTCGAATTAGCCAGCACTAATTTTCCCCGTCATTGGTAAGAACACTGGATATTTTCAGTATATACAAATCTGTGTTAAATGTTACTTTTTACGGATATTAAACGCTATTTGAATAATGAACAAAAGTCTGATCAGCAAAGCAGAGACAAGAGAATAGCTGCAGATGCGCTCACGTGACAAAAGTTAATAATGAATATAAACCAGTTGGCTAAGTAAATCCGTCATTTCATGTAAACGCTTCCTGAGCGCCAGTAATGATTGATTATGCGAGCGCATTTATATTCCTTACTAGTTATGCAGTAAATTTATTAACCTTATATATACTCAGTCACGCCTACACAGCTTTTCCAGTAACACAATTTAATGTCTGACTTAAGGAAGAATACACTCCTTGTATTCTAACATCACAGTCTCTGATGCATGTGAGGTTTCCCATGATGATTTTTTTTTTTTGTGATTGGTGTTTTACGCCGTACTCAAGAATATTTCACGTATACGACGGCGGCCAGCATTATGGTGGGTGGAAAACGGGCACAGCACGGGGGAAACCCACGACCATCCGCAGGTTGCTGGCAGACCTTCCCACATACGGCCGGAGAGGAAGCCAGCATGCGTTGGACTTGAACTCACAGCGACCGCATTGGTGAGAGACTCCTGGGTCATTACACTGCGCTAGCCAACTGAGCTTCCCATGATGACAATTCATATATGTGAATACCTGAGATGAACTGAGTTGCGTTCTGAAAAAATCAAATTCCACAAATTGTAATAAAACTCTGCAATATTACACATACACGTACACTCATGTCTACCTCGTGTTGTCTGTTCCCTACATTACCTAATACAGTTAATCTCATGTAATTAGCCATGAACTGTAAATTTGTACATGCATATGTATACATCATTACAACCTCACAAATTAATGGGCTTATCCTTATGAATTCACGAATAACAATGCTAAATCCACAAGTTTGCAGTTGGTCACAACAGAATCCCTCATATACTAACTAACTGTTGTTATGTAAACTGGTAGAATGCACTATGAAATGAGCTGTTTATCAATACCGAATCAAGGGAAATAACTATGGCACGAAGAGTCCTTGTTCACATTACACCCAAACACATTAGCTCATACTAAAAGGTATTGCCTTCAACTCCGCTCCCTGCTCTGTTTTCAGTGCGCTATACTTCAGTACCCATGTACATTTCTTTCACAGCAATGAACTGTAATTTACCCCCAAAGAAATAAAACGATTACCGCACAACAAACCTTACACAAACATTACCCGATTGGAAATTCAAAGCTATTGAACATAAATTACATTATTATCCTAAGAGTATACTAATACAAACTGCTATCCCTATACATGAAGAGTGCATCTGCGTGGCGTTATTTGTGGGCTTGATGGCGAGCCTAAAAGCACACGGCCGTCCGATCTTCTGAACAGGAGGCGCTGCTAGCTGCGCTGGGACGGAGGTGGGGGAATAAATCTACTTATAATCAACCCGTGTATGTCTAACTGTGTATCTTACATGCAACGTATTATTCTATCCAACATATAATAAAAATCAACTTATCATAACCACCATTTTTGCCGCTGTGGTTGCTGGAAGTGAAGTCATAGCATTTTGTTACCTTTGTAACCTCCACTGACATCTACTGGCCCCGATAGCACGGTTCGTAGAGCGTGCGCTGGGGGAGTGGTAGATACTGGGTCAAGTCACAACTTAGACTTTAAAAGAGAAAGTTGTAACTTCCTCGCGTGGCGTTCAGCATGAAGGGTATAGTGTAACGACTGGTTGACCCGTATCAGTATGATGGCTCGGACGGAGCGACTTACTTGCCCTCGGTAAGGCGTCTCAGTAAAGCAGCACTAGATAAAAGAGCGGTGGAAATCCGTCCTCCAACAAGGAGGCACATTACATGAACTCTTAAGGATTCGTTCGTCGTCATATGACTGAAAACTTGTTAAGTACTACGTTAAACTCCAAGCATTCACTCAATGACCCACTGAGATCTGATATATTTTAACCAGGTGCAAAATAACAGTGCAGAATTTTATAGTGTATCAACTCCCCAAAAATGCCTGTATGGTAGTATTCTGCAATCAGTGCCCCTTCACTGTTCATTTCGGAGGCAAATCGTGGACCCAGTAGCACGAACTGCACATGTGTAACCTTGACACGATCACTGTCTGGGCTCATGGAACAACAACCATATTTTCTTAGCCGCACTTTCGACACAAATTAAACGGCAATAATCATATACTAATGCAAATACACAGTAAACAGAAATTCCTTACGAGTGTTATGAATAAAAATAAATGAATAGAACACATACATGTATTCGTCATACACTTCAGTTCTGCAGGTTGAGTGCAGGTCAGCTTTTAGCAATCCATGTGTGTTACACGAATTCTGAGATAGTTGAGGCATTTAGTTACCGTTATACTGGCTCATCTTTGAGCTCAGTCAGTGACTGTTGTGACCCCTGTGTATACGAGGTATATGGGCGCTTATGAAGTGCACCAAGTCGGCATTATTTTGAACATGCGCGGCTTTCCCTATTAGGCGGTCTTGAACACCAGCTTTCCCGGATAGGTGGTGTTAAACACTGGCTCTTACCGATCAGTAGGTGATGAACACCCGCTCCTAAAGATCGGAAGGTGTTGAACACCGGCCCTCTCGGATTGGGTGGCGTTAAACACCAGCTGTCCTAGATTAGTAGGTGTTGAACACCAGCTCTCTGGGATCGTGTGGTGTTGAACATCGGCTCTTGGAATTTTTCCATGACCGCTCTTCTTATAGACGAAAGTACCAGGCCACCATACGTAAGATTGAAACTACTACAGTATCCTTACGAGGTCCTTTGTTCGCTTTCAGACCTTGAACTCCTCTTATCCACATTGTAAATGTATCCCCGAGGAATTTGACTGTTAGAAGTTGTAATTCCCAAACACAGCACTGTGAACAAATGGAATAAACTAGTGAGTGGAGGCTGGGTTCCTTCATCTCACACATCTTGCCTCCTCTTACTAAATAGCCCAGTTACAGATTTTCACGTGTTATGAAAAACCCTGGTGGGCGCCCTTTGCCTCAAAACCAGAGCAGTG
Organism: Liolophura sinensis; assembly: GCF_032854445.1. Lineage (NCBI taxonomy): Eukaryota > Metazoa > Mollusca > Polyplacophora > Chitonida > Chitonidae > Liolophura > Liolophura sinensis. Next base: position 11,310,408 of record NC_088297.1, on the reverse strand, counting down.
ACAACAGTGTGATAGTTGCCAATGGTCAAATGTATTATCGGTAAAATCCGACCTCTTTATCTCAGCCAGGGTTATATTCAAACTGTTTATTAGCACTGTGTTTTTCAGAATTAGGTAAAACATAGTGATTTTAGTTTTAATTTATTAAACGCCACTGGTGAAGAATTACATATTGAAAAATTTGTGAGTGTAACAGCTGAGAAACCCGAGTTGTACCCATCATACCAAAGGGTCTCTCTTTGTAACAGATCTTTACTTTCTACCATTGTAATCATCAGCTGGCCATTTGAACATGCCAGTTTACACCACTTACATTGCTCATAAAAAAAAACAACCGAACACCCATCGTCAAGTTACTTACGCCAGATCAGAATCTTGAAATTTAAGATGTGATTAGTCCAAGATAAGGTGCAAAAATTAGGTTTTAAGAGAATTTCGTCAGTATGCAAATTAGGCAAGTACAGGCCAATGAAAATTTGACAAAATAGGTCAAAATGCTGAAGAGATACTGACCAGCTGTATTAACCATGTTTATCTTTTCTGCACGACACGCTGACAAGATAAATACCAATAACTGTAAACAGAACTCGGAGGATTGTCGTTTGATAACTGAATAGCTTTACATCTGAATAAAGCTTGTAAAAAACACCTGTGAGGGAGAAACAAATAGGCCCGACGACGACAAGAAAGACCCAAATCATATTCTCAAGAAGGGTATGGAGGCTGATCGGGAGCGCATCAATTCACCGAAAATTATATAACTAAAAACTATTTTACGAAACAAATAAATCAAGTTATGAAGTTATTTGTTTATTTATTTGATTGGTGTTTCACGCCGTACACAAGAATATTTCACTTATACGACGGCGGACAGCATTATAGTGGAAGGAAACCGGTCAGAGCGCGGGGAAAACCCACGATCATTCGCAGGTTGCTGGCAGACCTTTCCACTTATGTCCGGAGAGGCAGCCAGCATGAGCTGGACTTGAACTCACAGCGACCACACTGGTGAGAAGCTCCTGTGTCATTACGCTGCGCTAGCGCGCTAACCAACTGAGCCACGGAAACCCCATCAAGTTAAAGCTTTATGTACTGTTTTCTTAACGGCTGCAAATCCCACTGTCATACCACGTGGGGAGAAATAGCAAATATTCGAAAACAAAAGACTGATGGACTAAGCATAGGGCCGGAAACAAGGTGAACACAACACGGAGACGAATCAACAAAACTTACAGCTGAAAAAAAAAGAAACTTTGTGAATAAAATGTAATGTACCTTTACACAATATAATCGAACTGTTATGAACCAATAAGAGGACTCTATGTATATAAATAGTAGACTACTTCCTTTCTCGCACATATTCTTTTGAATGAGATCACAATACAACGCCAGAGCAAACATTGGCAAAGTCGGTATGAAGGTATGTCGAAATTTAGCCGTATGTCGGTCGTTTGGCTAAGTACACAGGCGGGGCCGCTTTAGCCGGACGTTGTGGGACAGGGATCGCTTCTGAGGAATTGGGTCAAGCAATTTTGCTGTGTGGCTGTCTCACGTGACCCTTTGAGGTTCAATGAAGCATGATGCACGTGATCAAACTGGGAGACTATCTACTGGAGTGAGGTGAATACCATTTAAAGGTAAAGGTATACCATCAACAGTGAGCTGGGAGCGTGTCCTAGGTGTGCCTGTAGGCACTGTGTTAAAAGAAGGAAGTGAGTCTTCGCTACATGTTTATGTTGGCTATGTACTGACACGCTCACACTTGACTGACGAAGGTTACATTCTGGTAAGCATATACTCTTGATTAAGATTATAAAGAAACCCAAAACAATAGTGATTACTAATGGACCACACCGTATAAATGCCGTAAGCATAGAGAGTAAAATCAGAGCAGCGACGATAGTATGATAATTGGTCACAAGTAGCCGGTGAAATACGGTCTCTTGTCAGTTTGCCATACAGTATGCATGTGGAGAGAGTAACAATAGTAGAGAAGCAAGCTTTAATCGGACAACCTAGGTGAATACAAATCAGTGGAAGAGTAAAACCGGCTTGCTTTTCAGAGAGTGTTTTGAGTACGTACATGTACATAATCGACGGAGATTTCAGTTGCACGATACATGTTGAACGAGTTTAAACACACTTGAATCGGGGAGGGAAAACATGAGCTAGCTGGTGCAAGCCACACCTGCTTACCGTATAGAGATTACAACCTTGTGCCACAGTAACATGAGAGATTTGTCTTACATGCACCCTTGTCCGTTTAGAAACCCACCCGGATGCCGGTACATAAGGAGGGGCTAATGCCAAGCTATATGTGCACAAAGGCCCCTCCGGTATCAGTGCAAAACAGTCTTGTTGATATTGTGAACGTTTACAAATGCAGAAGCACTTGAAACAGAATCCATGTTTGTTTGTTTTTTTTTCTCAAAGCCAAAAACCAGTGGCGTTTGATTACATACAATCAGATTTAAAGTGATCACATCGAGGGTAAATTGATCTGGTGGGATCAGCTGCTGACGTCAGTAATGCCAGGATTAACTTTGCACGTGTATCGTGTCCAGATCAGTTTTACATGTTTGTCTTGCCAGGATCAGCAGGTACGCCTTGTGCCAGGATCAGTGAGACACGTGTATCGTACCGGATCATCCACCCATTTACTACGTGTACTGCTTCGGAATCACCCGTCCATTTATCGCGTGTCCGGAGTGGGAATCACCTGCCAACCACGTGTACACCGAGGGAATTATCTACCCAATACGTGTACGGCGTCGCAATCACCTACCCACCCCCGTGGGAATTACCTACCACCCACCGCGTGGGAATCAACCCATCATGTGTACAGCGGGAGAGGACCTCCATTGCCTGATGTCTCTCTTGTAAACTTTATGACGACCAGCTATGACGTTCAACCCTACCTACACTTATAAACCTGAGGTAAGAGTGCGGCGAAATGACAGACTGATTTACTGAGTATAACTGACTGAGTAGCCTTAAGGGACAAGACCAACGATTTTTGACTGGGTTTCAGTTGTTTTAGATACTTTTCGATAAACATGAGACCCGCACTCTCATAAATACTTTCTAAGCTATTAAGGAAGTCATTTCTGAAACGGAATTGACGCTTGCGGTGCAAATAGACCGTGCAACAACAGCATAATATTAATGTCAGCATACACTTTCGGGCGATGAGGCCAGAAATCACTGGTCTTATCCTTTCATGCAATGTCAGCCATGCTCTATAAGTACTGATTGATTTATTTATTTTATAATTTTTTTTTTATTTAATTTTGTATATTTTACTTGAGGTTTAAATAATGCGGATAAGCAACAGTCTAATACGTAAATGGCAATATGCAAAGTGTACTCTCAGTTGGTTGGCGCGCTAGCGCAGTGTAATGATCCAGGAGGCTCTCACCAATGCGGTCGCTGTGAGTTCAAGTCCTGCTCATGCTGTCTTCCTCTCCGGCCGTATGTGGGAAGGTCTGCCAGCAACCTGCGGATGGTCGTGGGTTTCCCCCGGGCTGTGCCCGGTTTCCACCCACTATAATGCTGGCCGCCGTCGTATAAGTGAAATATTCTTGAGTGCGGCGTAAAACACCAATCAAATAAATAAATAAATAAATAAATAAATACAAAGTGTCCTACTAACCTGATTTTTATTCCCACACACTAGGGTATAAGTTATCCTCGCTTGGACAATGACCATCAAGAGCCACCATGGGGTAAAAGCTCTACCCTACCAGGTAAGCTCTCCCAGCCACCCTCACTGGTACAAGGCGACTTGACAGACATTAGTGTGGGGGCCTACGGTATGAGCAATGACAAACCGAACCTCAAGACTGGTACATACGAAACAAAAATTCCGGAATATCCCACTGCCAAGGAGAACCGAAACAGATGGAAGAAGAACTGGAGATTTATAATACCGATATGCCTTGTGGTCGGCGTCGTCATCGGGGTGGTCATATTTGCAGCCATTTTTTTCACCAAATCAAGCTATCTGGGTAAGAATTTATTTATTTACTTCTTTTGAACACCATACTGAAGACTTTTTCACTTATACATGTACTATAATAGTGCATGGAGTTTTATGGATGGAGGAAATTGAGGTGCCTTGCAAGACTGTAGTAGTAGTAGCAGTTGATTTCTATGTAAAAGAAGGTCTGTCAGCAACCTGCGGATGGTCGTGGGTTCCCCCAACCGGACTCTGCCCGGTTCCAATCCACAATAATGCTGGCTGCCGTCGTATAAGTGCAATATTCTTGAGTATGGCGTAAAACACCAATCAAATAAATCAATAAATAAATAAATTTGTATCAAAAAGTAGTTCTAAACAGAAGAAAGATATCATTTATGCTCATAATAACAACATTTTAGTATTCCATGATCTTCAGTAATGATTATTACCTTTATTTTGTGTGGAAATTCTTAGCAGAACTAGCTTGGAATCGTTTACTGTCGAAGTCTTTGAGCGAACCGCACATTTATTTATTTATTTATTTGATTGGTGTTTTACGCCGAACTCAAGAATATTTCACTTCTACGACATCGGCCAGCATTATGATGGGTGGAAACCGGGCAAAGCTCGGGGGGAAAAAACCACGACCATCCGCAAGTTACTTGCAGACCTTCCCACGTACGGCCGGAGAGGAAGCCAGCATGAGCTGGACTTGAACTCACAGCGACCGCATTGGTGAGAGACTTCTGGGTGATTACGTTGCGCTAGCGCGCTAACCAACTGAGCTACGTAGGCCCCTGGAATCGCACATAATCGCAACAACATGTTCTTGGTGTCATCGGCACGAATCTGCACAACGTTTTCCTGTTATGAATGCACGAAAGAATATCGAACAACTGACAAATGCACTCTGAATAGGGGCAGTCTATTCGTCGTGTTAAATTAGATCGTAACGTTGCATATACGAATAGTTGCAATACATCACACCGAAACTGTATGGGATACATATTTTTATCATCAGCAACCTGTATGGTGAACGTATTGCTAAAACATTTCTTCCGTCTTTCCAACGTCGTTGAAAACTGTAAAACTCCGTATCAGTTTTATACTTTATATACTTAGCTCTCTTGTGGTTTGAATATAGCTAGAACTTTTCCCCATCGTTTCTCTTTTAGCCAGTCACACATTATGATGCCACAGTGAACATTAGCGATAAAATTTGAATGAAATATTCTGTACAATAATTGTTTTTGTCTACAGTATTATGTTGTTGCTTTTTATGGGACTAAATTGTTCACAGAAATGTCCAGTTATACAGACACTCTTGAGCGGCAAATAATTAATTATAGCACTCCACCCCCTCTTCAAGCGTTAAAACAGGATTTACGTTACTGTATAGTCTTTTGAATCTCCACTGAAGTCTATGGTAACTTTACAAGCTTTAGTATTATTACCCCCTCCCCCCCCCCCCCCAATTTTTTTTTCAAAACTCCACTTCAAACAGGAAACGATATGCTAATGGAACTGCACGGGAGGATGGTGCTGTTAGAAGATTGGTCCCCGACCCTGAACGATTCTACCTCAGCGGATTACAGAGAGACAGTGTCCCGGATAGAACAAGAGGTAAAGTTATGTGTAGCGAAACATCTGCAATGTGGGAGTATGCATCGTTCCTGAGTTGCCTCAAAAAGTGCATGTAGAGTAAAATCAGAGCAGCGACGATAGTGTTATAGTCGGTAAATGGCGACACGTGAACGGTAAAATCCGACCTCTTGTGAGTTTAACTGAGTTAGGGTTTTCATTTGTAACTGTTCATGTAATGTGATTGTGTGTTAAATGTGATGACATAAATGTGATGACATAAATGTGATGACATAGATGTGATGACATAAATGTGATGACAACACATCATTTTGAGTGATTCTTAACCACTGACATCTAAATTGCAATTGACATCACCGCATTTTTTTGCCCAGTTCTGCTTAAGCCATTGTGCTAAGGGGGCGTGTAAATTGTTACTATTCATGCATATACATGAACAGTTAGCATAAAACCCTCAAGGAGGTAAACTGACAAGAGGTCGTATTTCGTCGGTTACGTGTGACCATTTGCCACCTGTCTATTTCACTGTCGTCGCTGCTCTGGATTTATTATCTATGCTGTACGACTATCACCCTGTCGTCGCTGCTCTGGTTTTATTCTCTATGCTGTACGTCTATCACACTGTCGTCGCTGCTCTGGTTTTACTCTCTATGCTGTACGCTTATCACACTGTCGTCGCTGCTCTGGATTTATTCTCTATGCTGTAAGTCTTTAATTATAATGTATATACACAAAAAGTAGGAATTTAAAAATCACGCTAAAAATGTTAAATTGAATTTATTAGACGTCACAGATCTAGAAATTCTCAAAATGATGTATTGCCATTGTAATTAATGCACAATCACGTCATAACATCTGAAAGGGTCAAGGGCTTGGGACAGGCTTAGTTCATCAGCAGAATTCTAGTGTATGCAGGAATACAAGATGAAAAAACTACAGCAAAGTGAGTAAAACCAAGGCAGCGACCATACACAATGTGCTATAGTTGACAAATGGGCACTTGTATCCCGTAAAATCCGATTTATTTTCAACTGTTCATGTAAATGCTTAAATGGACGCGAATCACCTGCTCCTTACAGCACTATGGCTTAAACAGAATTAGGTAAATTAGATATACAGTGATGTTAATTGCGATATAGTAGACGTCACGGGTTTAGAATTACTCAAAATGCTGTATTGTTATCACATTAAAACAATGCGCATCTGAACAAAGTTTCACGTGCAAGAGAAGAAATTTAGTTATTTAGAGAAGACAAACGATGGAGTAAATGGAAGACCTGAATGTTTGAACGCAAGAAGTTCTTGAAAGAAAGGGGTGTCATTTGTGTCTCTGATGGATGGTGAGACAGGTTGATTGGTAAGCTAATCTTGACAAAATAAACTAATATTATTGGCAGATCACATAATACAATGTAGAACGTTTTCTAGTTTAGCACCATATGAAACATCTGTACACGTGAGTTCATATACGCGTTACATGTCTTTTCTCATCTGTCAGCAAATACGTACGTTATGTTTCATATCACCACGTCTGTGCCATATGCATGTATACATGAGGCCCGATGCATGTTAATAGCAGGTAACACATGCTAAAGGGATTTGCATGCATTTGGCACACGTATGTGTCGCTATTATGAATTCTAATTGAAATTCATACGTTTAACAAATGTATGCATGTACAAAATTCGCGTACTGAACATCTCCAATCTAGACGCCCACTATATATTCAGTTATGCGTTCCTCTTGTGTCTCCATGCTATTGTTGGTACACATGTTAGCAAACAGTCAAAAGGAAATGACGCCTTGCTAAAGCAGACAATGATTCAGTCGCATTTATTCAAGCGCACCGGGGTCTGTTTCGTGCCGTTATGTATATTTCCAGATGGCCTTATATATTAGATATATCAGATTGGCAACATTTACATTGAAGCCATTGAGGGGGTGGTAAGGTAAACAGTAAAAATGCACTTGTTTTACAACATGTATACAATATGTTGTAAATTCCATACGTGCCTGTGGATGCGAGATGTGCCTCAGAGGGTTAGGCCCGAAACCAGGTGTGAGTTCAATTCCGGCCTTGTCTTCCACCATGCAGTATGACGTCTATAAGTAACTTGCCAATGGTCGGCGGTTTATCCTCGTATCCGTCAAAAATACGCGACACGCAGGAATAAATCACGTATGATGACCACTTACTCTCGCGTCAGGTGTTTCACGTGAAAATTCTCCAACCGAGTATTTCTGTAGACCTACTCTCCTTTGTGATTATAAAATATATGCAGCACTTTTGAATATCGTTAAAGTAGGCTATACTTGAGATCTGTGAAGAAACTTTTATGTATCTACCCAGAATGTAATATCTCAAAAAAGTTATAATGTAACCCACTTTTTAAATGTTAGCTTATTTACCGATTTCGAAGGGTAATACGTGCACAGAAAAGGCAGCTGATATTTTGTGAAATAAAATACCAACTTAATTGGAAAATTCGAAAATAATCACAAAACTTCGATTGGATTTGTGCTCATCGATTTTTTTGTTTATCCAAAACTCTGTGATGTAGACTCCTTAAAATACAGCAAAGTATTGTCTGTATACATATACGGGCCTCCGTGGTTCAGTTGGTTAGCGCGCTAGCGCTGCGTAATGACCCAGGAGCCTCTCGCCAATGCGCCCTCTGTGAGTTCAAGTCCAGCTCCTGCCGGCTTTCTCTCCGGCTGTACACGGGAAGGTCTTCCAGCAACCAGCTGATGATCGTAGGTTTCTAGCTGGATCTACCCGGCTTACTCCCATCATAATGCTGGCAGCCGTTATATAAGTGAAATATTCTTGAGTACGTAAAGTGAGGCGTAAAACACCAATCAAATAAATAAACAAATAAATACATCAATATACATATACACGACCGGTCGATGGCTCTCGTGGGGCGTTTAACAAACATCATGACGCTCGTTGAACACTAAATAAAACGACCAAAAAAGGAATCACTGACGTGAAATATATATATATATATATATATATATATATATATATATATATATATATATATATATATATTACATAATACATATACTGATAGCTGGCAAATGGTCACACTTATTGCCGGTGAAATCTGGCCTCTTGCAACTTTAAGTCAGTCCGGATTTTATTCCGACTGTTCATGTACATAAGTAGCATCGAACAGAACCCGTAGCACAATGGTTTAAACAGAAATAGATAAAAAAAAAAAGAAAACAAAATGCAATGATGTTAGTTGCAATTTGTGAGACGCCATTCCTCTAGAATTACTCAAAATGTTGTATTGTCATCACGTTTAACACACAATCACATTAAAAATGCATTTGAAACAAGGCATTCTACGGTGGCCTTTTCTGGCCATTTTATGACTGGTGACATCACGTCAGGTTTTAACAGTTTTCTACACACATTCTTCTAAACCTCTGTATTCAAAATGCATAAATGTATGCGAACTATTTTAAACAAAAAGTATGGATGTGACGTAATTTATACCCAATTGGCTTCAACGGTTCACCGTAGAATCCAATGTTTTAGAATCATTTCACGCGGTTGAAAAACAATTAATACTGACACATGTGGAACTAACGTCCTGGTTTGTTTATTGATTTATACTTCATTCTTTTCTTTGTCTTAAGTAAAACATGCTAAACTATTAGGTTCGTTCCAGTTTATTTATTTATTTATTTGATTGTTGTTTTATGCCATACTCGAGAATATTTCACTTATACGACGGCGGCCAGCATTATGGTGGGTGGAAACCGGGCAGAGAAAACCCACGACCATCCGCAGGATGCTGCAGACCTTCCCACTTACGGGCGGAGAGGAAGCCACAGCATGAGCTGGACTTGAGTACGTTCTAAGTCTGCTTAAAATTATCTATGGGTATCGAATCTATCTTATTTCATGCATCCCCTGAATTTGATTCAAAATGACTGTCAGCATGACAAATGTCATATTTTTTTCCTTTTCTACAGCTTGAATCTTCATTAAAGAACGACAAGCTGTCACTGTCATATGAAGCTGTGAAAGTTATAAACTTACGGTAAGATATTCTCTCCAGTGAAAGATCATGTTGTTTTTATAAACTTACGGTAAGATATTCTCTCCAGTGAAAGATCATGTTGTTTTACTTTGTAATTAAATTCTTCACAAATCTTTGGGTTGAAGAGGTTTATTAATTATTTAAAGACCAGATCACTTTTAATTGCTAAGCAGGAGTGTAATTCGTCCGCTACAGAGTGCTTGATGGGTAACTGGGTACTAGTGAACAGCTCAATAATTTTTAATCGAGTACTTGGCGAGCTACCGAATACTTGTTGAGCAGCTGAGAAATTCGTGAGGTACCGAGTATATGTACTTGCATGGTAGCTAACAAATACTTGTTGAGCATGTCAGCTACTCGTAACCTACCGATTACTTGGTGATATAACTAGGTCACGTGTTTTCCTCTGACAGGTCCGGGAGTATTATCGTGGATTTCATAATAGTAATAACTCTGCCTTCTGACGCCAAGACAGAGGAAAACGGAGATGTTATGGTAACTGTGGAAGGTGCAGACGCTAAACAGAAAGTGACGGCTGTGATCAAAGACTCTATCAAAAACACCGCCAATCTGAACATCGACACAGATTCTGTCTCCATTACTGGTAAGTTGAGTCAAGCTTAAAAGAAAACACAACAGTGAACCGAATGAATACATTTTCATCGATAAAGTATCCCACATGAAGTTTAAAAATCGCGAGGTTTTATCTTCATGACGTGGCATAACCGAAATATTGCTTTTCCAAGTCACTTCAACACGCACGGGAAAATCGAAAGTGCCGTAATGTTATCAATTATAATCAATCAGACGCCAGAAATTTCTGTCAACCGACATCTCAGGGCCTTCCGCTGGCGTCACGCCAACGCTGTTTTGGCTTTTAGCAATTAGACGGTGAAGTACGAGCGACGCAACGATTCTCAGACTTGGCGGTGGCCAGTGTGGTCGCTGTGAGTTGAAGTCCAGCTCATGTGGGCTTGCTCTCTGGCCGTACGTGGAAAGGTCTGCCAGGAGCCTGCGGATAGTCATGGGTTCCCCCCCCCCACCATGCTTTTCCCATTTTCCCCCCACCATAATGCTTTCGGCCGTGGTATCAGTAAGATATTCTTGAGTACGGCATATAACACCAATCGAATATATGAATCAATAAATCAAACTTTGTGTTACTCTCTTACTATTGTGATAAAAGTCGTTTTGAGAATTGGAATGCGATTATTGGCACAGAACATTCATTGTGGTTGACGGTTTTTATGCAAATGTCAGTTTCGACTCATAGATTCGGTACTGTTAGGAAAATTCTTAACTATATTTTGCTTCCCCCGATGGTGCTAGAGATATGCACAAATGCAAACATGAAATTGTTAAGGTTTCTTTCACCAAAATCCATTTTTGCAATATCGGCAATACGGCTTTTTTTTGATTTTATAATTCTGTTAATTTTCATCTCTTTCCCCCCATCAGTTTCCGTGACACACAACCCTTCTCCATCATCTACCACAGCAGGTCCACCGAATGGAAAGATCACAAAAGCGCCTTCAGTCACGGCTCACTCTACAACAGGCCATGGACACCCGACTCCCGAGACGACCAAGAATACAAGGCCTCCGATCAGACCTACTGGTAGGCATCTCAGTTTCTCTCTGAACTGTATCGCCTTACTTTATGCGCGGTGGAACATGAAGTTCCACCATTTTTTATATATAAACACCATTTTTCTTTATTTTCCCCTTCCTTGATGAATATTTCCGAAGCGGTCTTTTTTTGTTGTTGTAACACTTATGCTGGTCAAGTAAAATTAGGTATATCACACTTGATAATGAGAAAGAATACAACGGCGTTATCTTCCGGAATAAATTAGGGCATTTTTATTCGAATTATGTTTTTGTTAAAAACCTTTCAAGTTTACCCTAAAACTTCCAAAAATCGTCACTGAGATGCACTAGTTTATTACACAGTTCCACTGTGTTTTGTTTTCCTTAAAAGAAAAGAACACATGTATACAACCTATATCTTAAAATAAAGATCTATACAAATTTTTTTTTAGGTTTTGTAAAATTTTTGTAATGGAGCAAAACGATTTTAAACATTTTCTACAAATTCCACCGATACGAGGCACATTAAAAGTTCCGCGAGATTTTGGGTTTGTCCAATGAAAAGCCTCCTTTCCTCCTCTCGAATATTCATGGTGACGTCACTGTATTTAAGGTTTTACTCCTACCATATGATTAACGTGCATTTCCAGTCTCAGCATTTTAAGGCCTCTAAAAGCCAACTCTCAAAAGGAAGAGGTCGGGGTGTACTTGGATACATCGTGCCGACATGCGTAGCTATAGGCCGCCAAAATGTGTTTAGAATGCCGTGCTCTGAAGGGCTACTCGGCAAAGCCAAGCACGATGATGTATGTAATCTGTTAAAATGGAGGCCAAAAGGGAATTTCTTAGACTTCGATATTTAACTATCAAATACTCAAATAACAAACACTGCCGACAGAATATTGAGATACTGTCTTTAACATTAAGCATACCCCTGTGAGTAAAGGTATCGGTTGCATAAATAGGTTCTTTTCTTTTAATGCTTTTGTTACATTGATGAAACTTTGCATGTAACTTTTAATATGAATATGAATCAAGTGTTTCAACTTGCACCTTTCCAGTTGATCGCTAGACAACTTTATTGGAATGTGTAAAATATTAAACATTTTTCTGGATTTATGTTTTTAACCCAGATTCGAGCAGCATGAGTTCATTATCATCTCTAACAACCAAATCTTCAGGCGACGTCGATGGTAAATATTGACCTGAGCAATGTGCCATACTTATATTTTGGCATATTCTGAAAAATGATAAAAATGTAAATTTCGAAAGAGAGGCGAAAATTCCGTTAAATGATACAATTCAGATCATAGCAATGGTGGCTAGCACATCCCTTCATCCTCTGTTTATAACCCACCAGGACATACGTGTGAAAGTCTGACAGCAACCACCGGGTGGTCGTGGGTTTCCCTCGGGCTCTGTCCGGTTTCCTCCCACCATAATACTGACGGCCGTCGTATAAGTGAAATATTCTTGAGTACAACATAAAATACCAGTCAAATAAATAAACAAACAAAAAAATAAATAAATAAATAAAACAGCCCTCTGGGAAAAGTATTTGTCTTCATTACCCTGAGATTGGCTGAGATGTTTCCAGTTTCACTTCTACGTAATCCAATGATGATGACGTCTAAGTTTTAAAAAGGTACACTATAAAAGATTGATCCCACAATTTTTAGGGAGATCCCCGAACTGTACATTTGAGGACGGTGACTGTGGGTACAGCATCGTTCGTCCAGTCCATGAAGGCGGATCACAGTGGGTGTGGTATGGTACGGAAGGGAATAGTTCGGACACAGCACTCCCCAACGCAGACCACACCACGAACGCGGAGGGAGGTGCGTATCATAATCTTTTTGTACTTTGTCTTATGTGTAACCATGGTAACTATGCTGTTAAAACTAGTCTGCATTCGATATAATGAAAATCACACCACAAAGACTAAAATCAGAACAGCGGAGGTGTGTGATAACTGGCAGTTGGTGAAATACAGCCTCTTTTTTCAGTTTACCTCAGAGCTTTATACTGAATGTAATTCATGTAAATGCTTGAAGAGTAGTAAAATGCATCCCCCTAGGCCCACGACGTAAGCAGAATTAGCTTTTAAAAAATGCATTGATGTTGCCTGTGATTTATTATACGCCACTGGTCTAGAATCACTCAAAATACTGTATTGCCATCACATTTATTTTATTTATTTATTTTATTTGATTGGTGTTTTACGCTGTACTCAAGAATATTTCACTTATACGACCTCGGCCAGCATTATGGTGGGTGGAAAACCGGGCACAGCCAGGGGGAAACCCACGACCATCCGCAAGTTGCTGCAAGACCTTCCCACTGACGGCCGGAGAGGAAGGCAGCATCCATCACATTTATAATACATACGTTGCATTTATTTTATAAATGAAATTTGAAATTTACAAACTGTGTCAAATCGTATTTGTTTTATTTTCATTAGGCTATTCGAATTCGACTAAGTGAAAGAATTCTGAGCATGATGTAAAAGGAACAACTAAATAAATAAACAAATGATACACAAATAAATAAATAAATAAATAAATGGCGTGCTGACAAATAAAATTTAAATAAATTGTTTCACATCCCAGGCATGTTATGGTTGTTCAAGCCTACTACCCAAGCTGGTCGAACCTCGCCTCTCCAGAATTCTCGCCATTTCCTGGAATGAGCTGTCTCACATTTTACTGGCACTCCAGTACTCGTGATCGCACGCATATCCTACTGGTCCACGCCAGGTTCAACGGCCGCAGCAGACCTGTAGTTCAACTTCATCCAGCTGACTACATGTATATCAACGCAACGGCCTCATTGAAGAACGTTACCCACTTCTCCCCCGTATTTGTCACCATACCAGCCGGCACAGACCGTGTGTACTTACAGATGAAGGTTGCAACAGTTGATTTATCCACAGTGGAGATGTTTGAAGAAACCCTGGTGTTTGCCATCGACGACATTTTCTTAACTCCGGGCATCTGCCGTCAAGGTATAAGCCAATTTATCATCTGTGATTCAGTTCTAACCTGCGGATGGGCGTGGTTTCCCCTGGGCTCTGCCCGGTTTCCTCCCATTATAATGGCTGGCCGCCGTCGATAAGTGAAATATTCTTGAGTACGGCGTAAAAAACCAATCAGATAAATAAATAAATGATTGAGTTCGTGGAATTTGTATAAATGGCTAGTGGTAAGATTCCAACCATTTCTCCAGGTAGACGTGGCGTACTCATGAATATTAATGAAACACGCCAATACTGGCATGGCAATATTTTTTCAGGGTTGGTGTTAGGCGGTAGAGTTACGGATAGACGTGTTCCATAAATATTCATGAATAGACCACGCTTACATGGAGCAAGGGTCGGAATCTTACCGCTATAGTATAACTGAAGCATATTAGGTGAAAAGCAAAACACTATGTTATAAAAAATATAATTCTTCATTTTCTATCGTTTTGTCTGAAAGTGATCCGAAAACAAATATTTGTGTGTTTGTGTATTTAAGTAGACTGGTCAATTAGTCTGTCTGTCAACAACATTACTTAACAATTGTGTGAACAGGTCAAACATCTGTCAAACAAATAATTTTGGAGCTGTTCTGATTCTGAAGTGGTGTAAAGCATTTTTTCTTTCAACCATCCTTCACCTTTGCTAGATTGGTCACGATTGGAGAGTACTCTCCCTTTGTCTCTAACGGAAGTATTTGTTGCATTGTTGGAGTGCTTGTGGTTGATCTTTTTCTGTGATCAATAATACACATATCACGGTGATTTTTTACTTGTAAACATATATGTGTCTGGAGCACCTTCAGCACCGAGTTTCTAGATGCTACGTCAGTCAACGTACGGGTCTGGATGTGAGGGTATAGACAGGGTACTATTGCCTTACCTGTTTACTTCCCCTAGTTTACTCATAAATGTCAAACGATTATTGGTCTTTCTACCTTACACGTGGTATTTCTGTTTAAGACACGCATAGACAGGTATTTTCCATTTAATTATAAAGGTCTCTTATGTTACATGTGTAAACCACACCTTAAATATTTTAGTGTTGCAACGTACCTCTGTGGCTCAGTGTGGTTAGCGCGCTAGCGCAGCGTAATGACCCAGGGGCCTCTCACCAATGCGGTCGCTGTGAGTTTAAGTCCAGCTCATGCTGGCTTTCTCTCCGGCCGTACGTGGGAAGGTCTGCCAGCAACCTATGAATGGTCGTGGGTTTCCTCCTGGCTCTGCCCTGTTTCCACCCACCATAATGCTGGCCGCCGTTTTATAGGAAAAACTATTCTCGAGTACGGCGTGAAACAGCAATCAAATAAATAACTAAATTCTGTCTTGTCTCCTAGCATCAGTTAACTGCACGTTCAGTGAACCTGGAATGTGTGGATACACGGACCCTTATATGGAATCAAATTGGAAACCTCGCCACCTGAACGAAACTAATGAAGGTTAGTCAACTTATCCATTTTGTAAAGCAGCTTGATGTATGTGGTAACTCATTTGCATATTACATGGATTGTTCCCCGTTTGTTTAAACAGTCTAAATGCCTGAAACACATCTGATGTCCTTGGCGCAAATCATTCAATCGCCATGTAAACTAATTTATATATGAATGTACCCGTTTGTTCAGACAGAATGATAACTGTAGTGTGTAGTGTTGACATGCTCCTTTAGATTTATCACCTTGAGTCTACATCTTTAAGTAAAAAAAACTCATTTGCTACCTGATCTGTTGTGAATGGTTTAATTGTTACATTTTTGCCACACGCTCGACAAACAACCACGTTGAACTTTGGGAAGTAGAGGAGAAGTGCGCTCTGATTGTCATATTGTACAGCAAAGTGTTTACCATTGATACACGTATATTTACAGATGTTTTACTCCTTTAAACTTACTCCTCTCTTTGTCCAAAAATGTTTTGTGCTTCGAAAACGTTTCTCTTCAGGTCGTCATCTGACGTTCTCCGACGTCACACTTGGCCATGGTTACATTACAAGTCCTTTCATCCCACAAACTCCAACGTCAAGCTGTCTCAGTTTTGACTACGAATTTGACGGAGTCCATGGAAGGAGATTGGCTGTGTACAAGGTCATGGGAGAGATGGCAGAGAAGAAGTCAGACTTTCAGGGAGAACTGTTGTGGAGTCTAACGTCGTCTGCTCACCAGAGCTGGAGATCGGTCCGTGTTCCGGTAAACCATAACGGAACGTCCGGATACGCGATTGTCTTTGAAGGATTAGCTGGCGATGAGGAATCCGACATTATCAGAGTTGACAATATCATTCTTGATCCTCAAGCTTGCGACGAAATAGGTATTTAGTAGTATTATTATGATTACTATTATTATTCATCATAAAATAAGTTGTTATTCCGGAGTATTAACGACATTTTACTGAGAAATATAAAGACTTTATGCACATGGTTTAGGATATTTCTATCTGATGCTTGGTTTGATGCACCCTCTCCTTTAGCTCATCTGTTAATTAATGATTTTTGCTTTTTTTGTCTAATATTTTACTACGCAGGAATCAATAGGAAACTAGTATTAAGCCCCAAAAGTTATACATAGAAAGTAACAATACCCTTAAGTCCACCAAGTCACGAAGAAAGTAAGGAAAGGACACAAACAGCCAGAGTTAACACAGGAATAAGTAAATGCTCTCAGAAGCATAAGATATCCAGACAACGGAAGCTGCTGACGGTACTAGATCGGTTAGTAATACGAAAGCTAAACAACCAAAAGTATGGAAAGTATAGTCCACCCTTACTATGTAGCAGAGGTTTATAAGAATTTAAACTGGCAGTGGTGCCAGTAATTTGTGATTTGTTTCTTCTGATTGTTCAAACCAGCTATATACAAACACCAATCAAATAAATATATACATCGTAAAAGAATACTGTCCTCGCTTATTTCAACTGTATATTTCTAAATAGATCACTTATTTCTCCACAGAGTGCGGTCTGGGCGAATTTAAATGCGCGTCCACGCTGACCTGCATCCCAAAAGAAGAAACATGTAACTCTATCAACGATTGCTCAGACACCGATCTGTCAGACGAAGCCAACTCTAACTGTGGTAAGTGTAACTCTTTCAACGATTGCTCGGACACCGATCTGTCAGATGAAACCAGCTCTAACTGTGGTAAATGTAACTCTGTCAACGATTGCTCAGACACCGATCTCTCAGATGAGGTCAGATCTAACTGTGGCAAGTGTAACTCTTTCAACAATTGCTCAGACACCGATCTGTCAGATGAAGCCAACTCTGTGGTAAGTGTAACTCTGTCAACGATTGCTCAGACACCGATCTGTCAGATGAAGCCAGCTCTAACTGTAGTTAGTGTAACTCTGTCAACGATTGCTCAGACACCGATCTGTCAGGTGAAGCCAGCTCTAACTGTAGTAAGTGTAATTCTTTCAACGATTGCACAGACACCGATCTGTCAGATGAGGTCAGCTCTAATTGTGGTAAGTGTAACTCTGTCAACGATTGCTCAGACACCGATCTGTCAGGTGAAGCCAGCTCTAACTGTAGTAAGTGTAATTCTTTCAACGATTGCATAGACATCGATCTGGCAGATGAAGCCAGCTCTAACTGTGGTAAGCGTAACTCTTTCAACGATTGCCCAGACACCGATCTGTCAGATGAAGCCAGCTCTAACTGTAGTAAGTGTAACTCTTTCAAAGATTGCTCAGACCTTTGTCTGATCTGTCAGATGAGGTCAGCTCTAATTGTGGCTAGTGTAACTCTGTCAACGATTGCTCAGACATCGATCTGTCAGATGAGGTCAGCTCTAATTGTGGTTAGTGTATCTCTTTCAACGATTGCTCAGACACCGATCTGTCAGATGAGGTCAGCTTTAATTGTGGTAAGTGTAATTCTTTCAACGATTGCATAGACATCGATCTGGAAGATGAAGCCAGCTCTAACTGTGGTAAGCGTAACTCTTTCAACGATTGCCCAGACACCGATCTGTCAGATGAAGCCAGCTCTAACTGTAGTAAGTGTAACTCTTTCAAAGATTGCTCAGACCTTTGTCTGATCTGTCAGATGAGGTCAGCTCTAATTGTGGTTAGTGTAACTCTGTCAACGATTGCTCAGACATCGATCTGTCAGATGAGGTCAGCTCTAATTGTGGTAAGTGTAACTCTGTCAACGATTGCAGACATCGATCTGTCAGATGAGGCAAGCTCTAATTATGCTAAGTGTAACTCTATCAACGATTGCACAGACACCGATCTGGCAGACTAAGCCAACTCTAACTGTGGTAATTGTAACTCTATCAACGATTGCTCAGACGCCGATCTGTCAGATGTGGTCAGCTCTAATTGTTGTAAGTGTAACTCTTTTAACGATTGCACAGACACCGATCTGGCAGACGAAACCAAATCTAACTGTGGTAAATGTAACTCTGTCAACGATTGCTCAGACATCAATCTGTCAAATGAGGCCAGCTCTAATTGTAGTAAGTGTACATATAACTCAACGGTCAACGGTTATGTGGACACTGATCAGTATGACGAGGCCAACTCATAGTGTGATAAGTATAACTCTGTCAGTGATTATTTGGACACCAATCCATCGGTTGAGGCCAGTTCTAACAATGGTAAGTGTTAGTCTGTCAGTGATTCTTTGGACACCAGTCCATCGGTTGAGGCCAGTTCCAACAATAGTAAGTTTTAGTTTGTCAGTGATTCTTTGGACACCAGTCCATCGGTTGAGGCCAGTTCCAACAATAGTAAGTGTAAGTCTGTCAGTGATTACTTGGGCACCGACCAGTCGTATGAGGCCAGCTCATACTGTGGTAAGTATAACTTTGTCAGTGATTATTTGGACTTCTACCCATCGGTCAGGTCGAACTCTAACTAAGGATTGTGGAGATACCGACTAATAGAACGAGGCCAGTGTTTATTTGGACAGTCGCATTAAGCTACTTTTCGTACGTGAGAAGGTCTGCCAGCAACCCGCGGATTGTCATGGGTTTCCCGCGGGCTCTGCCAGGTTTCCTTACACCATAATGCTGGCCGCCGTCGTAGTATATCATATAATATCATAGCGTTAAGAAGCCACGATCTGTGTGGAGAATGCATGAATATATATATATATATATATATATATATATATATATATATATATATATATATATATATATATATATATATATATATGGCATTTAGCGTCGTACTTAACAATTTTCATGTGATGACGAGGAGTCATTAGGTGTGTACTTGCAATGCGAGCCCATACGGTCAAACTACTGCCGCTACTGAAGTATCATGCCGATGACATCAGACATGACACCCCACCCAGTCACATTATAGTGACACCAGACCAACCAGTCATGTTTCCTTGCTCTAGTCTCCTCAGTGCTGAGGGCCAAACAAGTTAGCAGCAAGTACCATTTTTAAAGTATTTGGTATGACCCCCCAGACTTCAAGGCAGAAGCTCTAACCATTAAGCCACCAAAGCGGTACCAAGAGAATATAAAGAGAAAAAAGTAATAAATAAACACTTGTGCTATGATGACAGTTTGGTAGATGACACCTCGTCATATACATGTATGGCAAGTTGGAAAAAGTGACTGGTTCAATTAAAGCTTTTTACTTTTGCTTGACGTCATGACAGTTCTTACATAGCTAATACCTATGTAAATAAGTTAATTTGATGTTTTAGCAAGAACAACGAAATGTGCTTTTTCTGATTGGTTCGCCTGTGGATACAGAAACTCTACCGGAAGTGAAGGCTTCTGGGTACGATGGAAAGCCAAAGGTAATATCAAAAACGAAAGGTAATGTCTATAATTTTTAGTTCCTTTGATTTTTCTTTGATATTAATAGTTATGGTTTTAGCATGTGTTATCGATCGATTACACAACACTTCTGTCCAGTGGAATACTTTAAGGTTTTAATAATACTTTATTTGGGTTATCTTTTCTTTCGTTATGCTTGTCATGTTTGACTCAAGTATTCCTTAAACCTAGTATATTACACATTAACTACAACCTTTTGTTATAGCCACCTGTAAATGTCGATATTGCATTGGTAAATATTATTGATGTAACATGATTATGCATGTCATGTGGCATTTGGTAATATGTAATTTGTCTATACAATAATTAAGGTCATAATGGAAACAATAAACAATAAACCAATAATGAGAGCATTAAACCAATACTGGGAACATTAAACCAATAATGGATACATTAAACCAATGATTGGTACATTAAACCAATAATTGGTACATAAACCAATGATGAGAGCATTAGAGAATAATGGGAACATTAAACCAATAATGGGAGCATTAAGTCAACAGTGGGCCTCGCTGGCATAGATCATTAAAGCTCACTGCGTTTGTCGGCCCTTTAGGGAGGTCGCGTGTTCGAATCCAGTTCTTGCTGACACAGCTATGGCTTTTACTTAGAAGGTTTGTCAGGTACATGTGCCTGACGAAGGCAGGTCACGATTTGCTTTCTTGGTCTATAAGTAGATAATCTCTCGATTTCATGAAAATGTTGAGGGTTTATGTTTTGTCATTTTTATTCACGCACAGAACCCACACTTATGCGTCTGGTGGGGTCTCGGTTGTCAGAAGAATCAGCGTCTGGGCGGGTAGAAGTGTACCACAACGGCAGATGGGGAAACATCTGTGATACGGGGATGACAGCTACAACTGCAACGGTTATCTGCCGAAACTTGGGTTACCAGAGGTTAGCTACATGCATATTTTGGCAAAATTGATATATTAGTAATCTTTTCTTGAAAGATTTTTTTTCTTTGCGCTGTAAACTGCGACAAAAAGCTATAAAGGTACCTTTGTCGTTTGATTGTCGGTTGGTGCAATTATTGTCCAACTGTTAACCCAGCTATTTCACTAAGCGAGGGTACCTAAACACAGTCCCGCACAAAATTCGAATATGTTATCGCATCTATTGCAAATATGCACTTCCTGGGAATTATCGTTGGCGCTCTGCGTCATATCTGTATCTCCTCTCCGGTCGTACGTGGGGAGGTTTGACAACAACCTGCGGATGGTCGTGGATTTCCATGGGTTCTGCCCGGTTTCCTCCCACGATAATGCTGGCCACCGTCGTATAAGTGAAATATTCTTGAGTACGGCGTGAAACACCAATTAGATAAATAAATCAAATGAAATCCTATCCGTGTCTAATAACATGCCATTTAAATGCACAAGCATCAACCTGACGCTAATACACTTATATGGGAAGGTCAGCCAGCAACCTGCGGATGGTCGTGGGTTTCCCCCGACTCTGCCCGGTTTCTTCCCAACATAATGCTGGCCGCCGTCGTATAAGTGAAATTTGGTATTTCTGACTTGGTTGTCGTGACTGGCATATCGACGGTATCGTCTTGACATATAGCCAGTTGTGTTTTATATGTGTGTGCTTTTTCTGTCGTCTCAACTGGTTTCGAATTTGTTTTCTTCAACCAGTAGGCCTAAAATGGCGCAATCCTGTTATTGTCATTTCGGTTGACCTTCGCTGTTCACACTTTAGATTTGTTGGTGAGCTGGAAACTGAAAAAAAAAAACACTTGCACTATGTGACGGATTACTCCAAAGTTAAACCAAGCAACCAGTAAACCAAAACAAATATAGCAATTATGTGAGTTCATGTCACAACTGACACCTCCCGGTCACGTCCTTATGGACTCAGGGGAGGTAACTGTTAAACGATCATTTGCAAATGTTGCAGGACTGACAGCTGAAATATGATAAAAGTCCTACTTATATTTAAATAATCTAAACTTCCGTGACGAGGAAGCCGAAAATCTTATTTCTAATCGTTCATGTTACGACACGAAATAAACGTAATATATAATTCATGAAACGTTGCATTTCATATTCTGTCAGACGTCCCGGAAGTTGGACATCACGTGATCACCCTATGGTCTGCGAAACAAACATGACCAGTCTTATATTGAAGCATAAAAGACGCTTGTTTTTCCACTTCGTCCGTGAGCAGTACGCCCTGGTTATATAAAAATAAAACAACTTCAAGAAAACTCTACAGAAATACTCACACTATCTGGAAACCTGAAAATTCAAATGAATACACCACTTACGCTGACAAAAATTCAAAAATAGTCATTTCCCAATGCTGTAACATTAGGAGGACAATTTATTTTTACACACGACGTCTGTTACTAAGGATATCTAGTTTCAGGACCGTTTTACGGAATTTTCTTATGGAAGAAAAATTCCTTGTCAAAGCGTATTTCATCGCAACATTTCGGTATTGCGTTTTTCGTATTTCCTTTCAGTTTCGTACAGTTTCACTGTTGTCTCCTATATGGGCGTGGCACAGGCAGATTCTTGATCTACAAGCTTCAGTGCTCTGGGTCAGAATCCGACGTCTCTGACTGTTCGGACAACCTGTGGGATGTCGGGAACTGTGGTGAATTTAGCGTTCTGGGACTCACTTGTGAAGGGAAAAGAGAAGAACCTGGTAAGGCACCTGAACTACAGATAAGCTGACTGACCCCTTATAAAGCTTTAGATGACATTTTTATGTTCTGTGTGGGTTTCAGCTGTTTTAATAACGATAAGTCTTGGGCCTCTAAAACAGTTATAGGGATTATATCGTTACATTTTATTTTTCCGAAAATCTTGTGAACAATGTTGAAATTACAAGATCTAGAGAATCACTAGTTCTGCCAAGGATGTTTTTTTATTCAGCTTTTATTTTACCTGCCTGTCTGACAGCAACTTCACCGGTCTGGAAGAAATATTCTCAACTTCGCTTGTCAACATGGATATGCTGTTCTTTATGAAAAGGCTTTGGGATAGGCTTACTGAAAAAATAGACTGGCATAATGTCGTAAAATGGTTACTGAAAGTAACGCTTAATCCAGTGAAACGTTAACCTGAAACAAGTGCCATTGAGAATAAACATGTAGGCCTAGGTCTTAAGGATTCCACAGGCTGCCATTTCAAACGCGCATTTGTTTAAAGTTAAACAATGCTCTATACCATACTTTATCACCAAGAAAAGAAATAATTTGTGCAATTGAAAGTATGATTTCCGACCTTATTTTTTGGGCGCCAGAAATTGAAGCTTTGACCACCTGATAAATGCTATCTTATTTGTAAAAAATTTAACTTCCACTTGAAAAACTGAGCATTGTGACGAGGAACTTAAATTTTGATTAGAATCAGCCGGGCTCTGTGTACCCGGCACCATACATGTACATGTATAGAAAAAAATCTAGGCATGTAAGATTATTTCCTTTCGACACATAATTGTCATGTATTTCCTCGTGATGTCAAATCGTTAATATATACCGGCTCAAAACTCGTTTTACACCTGTATTTCCATTTCCTTGTGTTGCAGACGCAGAATCTTTCGAGGGTATTGCCAGCGTTTTCAGCTTGCAGAGTGACTTCACTGACATAGCTCACATGGTCTCCCCTCCATTAGACTGTCTGCAGACTTCGGGTGGCTGTTCGCAAACATGCTTGAAGGTTGATATGGACGGATTGTCTCCCTTGCACACACCACTGGCCATATTTGGGGAAGACACCTCTGGCATAAGGCGACGACTGTGGACTTCATTGTCAGCCTATTCTGCAAATTCCGAAGCCATATCTGTAATATTACCTTCCAAAGGCTTGCAGAGGGTGCATTTTTTGTCATATTTCAATTTGAGAGCCAAGGCTTCCATCAGAATAAAGCGGATTGAAGAACAAACAGATTGTGTGTCAAACCCTGGTAGGTCTTCACTATTTCTTATCAACACTGAAACATATGTTTCTTATTTCATTAGCTCCATTCAATAATGGTCTCCATGTGAGTGTATATTAAATGTAATGACAACACAGTATTTGAGAAATTCTAGACCAGTGGCGTCTAATAAATTGCAGCTAATATCACTGCATACCCTAAGTCCGCTGAATACATGGTGCTGAGCGATGTATACGCTACTACTGTACGAATATACATGATTAATCATAATAAAACCCTAACTGAGGTAAATTGGCAAGAAGTCGCGTTTCAACAGTTACCTGTCACCATTTGTTAACTTTCACACTGTCGCACTTCTCTGGTTTTACTGTTTTTGCTGTACTCACATATACCCCCCAAAAAATGCTAGCTATGTCGGCAATGGACTTATGTTCCCTGGATAAATGATCTGAGAGTTTTCTTGTTGTCTTTAACAGTTCAGAGAAAGAAGTATGGCTCTCTAGTCCTCGTCTTGGACGAACTTTATAAATTGGCTCGTGCCAAAATTAATAAAAATTATAACAATACATCACGCGTAATGTAGGCAGGTAAAGGTTTTAACTTGTTGCAATGCCTATCCGCATGCAGGCTGCACTGACCTTGACCCTTTTTTGATGTGCGACGGTGTAGCCGATTGTCCTGATGGCAGTGACGAGTGGAGCGCCCTCTGTTCAGGTGTGGTTTTTCTTCCCAATTCTTTTCGCGAAAACGATTTGGGTTAAGTCAGATCTCGTGGCACTCTTACCTGGCATTTTAGTTCACGCAAGTTTTGCACGTTTTGAGCAAGTAGATCTGTTGATAAAAGCCTTTCTTTTATTAGAAGAATCTCCTACTCTTCTTAAATTGAACCAAAATGCACTGAATGTCTTTTTCATGGTATCTGCAAATAAGAGTCACAGTTTTCCTGGTAATAAGTCATTATTTTAATAAATGGAGACACAAAAATGTATTCTTCCCTAGGACAAAATTGCCCCCAGACAAATGTTTTTTGATCAGATCTGCTTCTGCCTTAGATTTTGTTAAGATCCTTGTATATTTAACTGTGGGAGTTTTGTCAATAAATAAACTTTACAGCACTGGTATAAGCACAGTATCGTTGAAAACTATATATCAAACTGCCTGATGCAAAATAATCTTACATTACCGTGACTTATCTTTCTGTCTGCTTGCTTGACCTACGTGTCAACAACATATGCTAATTCTTCTTTTTTAGGCAACGTTAGCATCTCGTGCACCTTTGACGACCATCATTCATGTGGGTACGCGGGCGTTAGCAGGCTCTCCCCATGGAAGCGAGGTAACGCCTCACAGATACAGACAGACTTTACGTGGGAGGAGAGTTTCCGGCTCAATGTGCCGCGAAGTGACCACAAGTACAATACGAGCGGTAAGTCAACGCTTCAAGTATGGGTATATTCTCACACACTTTTTCCTGCCTTAAAGGAAAAGCATGAAGAGTGATCCATGAATCCGTCACAATTTCTTATTATACCCTACTTAACGAAGTTTGAGGGGGTTTACTGAAATCACGCTGTCTGTCCGTCTGTCTGTAGACACGATGTTGTCCATGCATCTACCAAAAAACTGCGCCGACTTTGATGAAAATTACCACACCTCTTGTCTTTCATCTGAACTTGTGCATGTATCAGCTTAAATAATTACATATTTTCATAACTACCCTGTTTTAGGACTTCGCATAATAGTGCTTTTGCATGCATTCAGATTTTGTCCATGCAACTGGGGTTAGCACGCCAGCACGGCCCAATGACACACGAGCCTCTCACCAATGCGGTCGCTGTGAGTTCAAGTCTATATCGTGCTGGCTTCCTCTCCGGCCGTAAGTGCGAAGGTGTACGAGCAACGTCCGCATGGCAGTGGGTTTCCCATCATAATGCTGGCCGCAGTTGAATAAGTGAAATATTCTTGAGTAGCGCGTAAAACACCGGTCAAATAAATAAATAAATTTCAAAAGTACTGAACCGATTACCATGAAACTTCGCATGCATCTTCCCTATAATCTAAGCATGCTTAAGGTTAATTACAATCAGGTAATTGTGTTAATAATTACTTCCGTTCAAAGTACTTCGTGCAATAATGGATTCTGATGCCCACTGTATTCTCTTCTGCGCGGCACATTGACTCAGGAGCTTCTCATAATGTGGTCGCTGAGAGTTCAACTCCCTCTCTGGCCGTATGTGTGAAGGACGTACAGCAACCTGCTGATGGTCGTGAGTTGCCCCCGGGTTCTGCCCATAATGCTGGCCACCCTCAAGAAGTGAAATATTCCTGATTACGACGTATAACACTTATCAGATAAATAATTTGTTAATAACCGTTTCTGCTGAAGCAGTGGTGCTTGGCGGCGTGTACGATGCAGCTTTTAAAAAAACATTTTAAAGGAACTGTTGGAATAAAACTGTAACTTAGGTAAACTAACAAGATGTCAGATCTCATCATATACCTACTGTCACACTTTCATCATTTCTCGGGGGGGGGGGGCCTCCGTGGCTCAGTCGGTTAGCGCGCTAGCGCAGCGTAATGACCCAGGAGCCTCTCACCAATGCGGTCGCTGTGAGTTCAAGTCCAGCTCATGCTGGCTTTCTCTCCGGCCGTAAGTGGGAAGGTCTGCCAGCAACCTGCGGATGGTCGTGGGTTTCCCCCCGGGCTGTGCCCGGTTTCCACCCACCATAATGCTGCCCGCCGTCGTATAAGTGAAATATTCTTGAGTACGGCGTAAAACACCAATCAAAAAAAAAAAAAAATCATTTCTCTGGTTTCACTGTTTATGCTGTAAGGAACAAAAAGCTGTCGACGATGCTCATGCGACAGTCAGCACAGTCTCACCAAAGACTACTTTTTTACACCAATGCGATGCCCTGATCTTTACGTCAAACTTGTAAAAGTGGGCTAGTACCTTGCGTAAGGTCGATGGGTGGTTTACTTGCCCTGGGAACTCTTTCACCATAAAACTAACGGTCATCGTGTAGGTGAAAAAACATTCTTGGGGAAGGCGTTAAACAACGATTGGATAAAGAAAAGAAAATCAGTCAATCAGTTAATCAATCAATCAGTAACTAGATATTATAATAGATATATAAATAAATAACTGAGTCCGCTGTTCATTTGATGTTGGTAACAATTTTTTTTTATCTAATTGTGCTTAAGCCATGGTGCTAGGAGGCGTGGAGTTTGCTGCTACTTAAGCATTTACATGAACAGTTAGAATAAAACTATAACTGAGTTAAATTAGCAGGAGGCCCTATTTCACAGGTTAGGTGTGACCATTTAGCAATTATCACACTGTTGTCGTTTTACACTCAAGTTTTACTCTTTACGCTGTAAGTCTGTAATTATGTTCTGTTCTAGGTGTCATGCTATACTTCGTTCCACAAAGCTGCAGAACGAACCTGGCCATCAACGAGTTGCTGTTCCCCTACACTCCGGAACTGGTCAAGGGTGGGTGTCTCAGAATCGTTCACTCGTCCTCGGGAAACTTCACCCTGACGTCACCGGAGGGGCACTTGTACCACGTGAAGGGGCGGGGTCCGTCCACAATCTCCTGGGTAACTACACGGGTCAAGATACCCACGGGCACCGGGCCGTTGTCCCTTATTGTCGACTGTCTGGCGGGTCACATGATTGTTGACGAGATTCTTTTTAACCCCGGAGAATGTCCTGCTGCTTGTAAGTCTACCGGAAATGTAAACCCTGTCAGTGTTCTCTGTCTAAATTGCATAATAGCGGGGGACAGATTTGATAACAATGTTATAATAGCTGACCACAGACAAACCATAAAACTCGTCGGTTGGTACGTTGGTACGTCGGTTGGTCCTACTTTTTTCAAAACATCTCTTGACACAGGCCACTTTTAACACCAGGCCAGAGTGAAAGAAAAACAACATATCTTACTCCTTCCAGCGTATTTTTTTTTCATATTTTTTCAAGACTGTGGAAAGGCATTCAAATATTTGAATACTATGGTGTGCTTTATGAGCCATACTGATGGTATCTGGGAACTGTGACGTCACATTAACTTTTTTCCCGATGTTCATCAGAAGAAAGGGATTTGGGTGAATACTTTATCAGTAATCTTTTATTCATGGTTAAAAATAGTTATTCCAACATTCAGTGTCCAGA
This sequence comes from Liolophura sinensis, assembly GCF_032854445.1. Lineage (NCBI taxonomy): Eukaryota > Metazoa > Mollusca > Polyplacophora > Chitonida > Chitonidae > Liolophura > Liolophura sinensis. The sequence goes on along the minus strand of NC_088297.1, from coordinate 11,282,315 downwards.
TTAGAGTTTGAAAAAACTTAATGTGACGTCAGAGTTCCTAAAATCCGATGGTAATCCCACATTAGAATTCAAATGTTTGAACGCTTATATTTCTCTTCACAAAAATCTAAAGAAAAAAAACCCTGAAAGTATGAAAATCTTTTCCTTTAAGTGAGCGTACAGCGCGCGCATGCGCTACTATAAGGAATATAACACAAGGAAATACGTCCATCGGGTGATTGCGATATGTCGAATCCATGGCAACTGTACGCTTGTTTTAAGCTAGAGACCCGGGTGCAAACATAATTCAGGCCTAGTACTTTGAAAGTGCTAACCTCTGTTACTCCCTAGTGTTTTTAGGGTTGGGTTCCACTGAGGCAGCAAAAATTATTTATTTGTTTAAAGAAAGTTATTTATTGAATGAAGATATACTAGTAAAGATCTAAGCCATATGCACGCCAATCATAACGTGAAGCATTGCATACATCTACTAATGCATGTCTTGATTGGCTAATATTGAAAAAGCCATAGACCATTTCCGAAGAGGAATATATTGATCACGAATTGTTTTCTATATACAGGTATATCTATAGTTGTACTTGAAAAGCGGTAGTTCACAACCATAACAGTCTAACATTGAATGGCTATTGGTTTTTATTTTCAGAGCTCGAAGTTAACTTGTGTGTATTATGTAGTGTTTTTGTTTTTAATGCTGAAGTCAGCAACCTGTGGATGGTCATGAGTTTCTCCCGGGCTTTGCCTGGTATCCTCTCACCATAATGATAGCCGCCGTCGTATTAAAGACCTGTCAGATAGATCAAATGTTATAGCTTGCTTTTGTACTGGTATACATGCATTATTTTTCTCCTTTGTAACAATGTTCCACTGGCCTGTGATTAACCGGCATGTCTTAATTTCTGTCAATTAAGCGACCACAACACAATATTGTATGCCTGGTGACACGTTCCTGTGTCAGAATGGTAGGGAGATCCCGTGCCATTTGACGTGCTCTGGCAGGAACTATTGCGGGGACTACTCAGACGAGAAAGATTGTCGTAAGTAAACAAGAAACATGGCCGACGTTCAGTCACAGGCTGCGACGCATGCGCATTTCACAACTGCAGCCCAAGTAGAGGGACACCATCTACAACGTCAACATCACTGTCCTTCCATAGAGCTATTCGTCGCAACTAAAGAACACCTTATTTAAATCAGCTTTTCGCATATACACGTACAAACCAACTGTAAGTCTATAAATGTGTAAATCTATAAATGCACAGGAAAAAATTTAATCCGTTTTGAATCGACCACGTTTTTTTTATTATTATTTATAACCATTCACGGAAAATATGCATGAAATAGAGGGCCTGATAAGATACACAAAATATACCTCAAATTGATTTTTTTGGTAACTCATTATTTCCCTTTAAACCATAATCTTAAATTTATTTTACGGTTCTTTTCATGTATATCCTTTAACATTTTCTTTTAAATTAGGGTTCCTTTTCATGTATATCCTTTAACATTTTCTTTTAAATTAGGGTTCCTTTTCATGTTTATCCTTTAACATTTTCTTTTAAATTAGGGTTCGTTTTCATGTATATCCTTTAACATTATACGTGTGTACATGTAACGTGTATATGTTATATTTTTCAGGGTGTCGCTCGAATCAGGTGGCGTGTGGAGGGTTTTGTCGTCATGCAGAACTCTTCTGCGATGGTAAAGAGGACTGCCCAGATGGATCGGATGAACAACTGGACTGTGGTACGTTTCCACCTCGAAACAAAGGAAATTCTGCCTAGTTTCACAAATATACGCAGCCATGACTGTTGTGTTACCGTAAAATTCCATGTACTATAAGTTTTTTTTTTATTTTCTGTTTTTTTTTCATTCATTTATTTGTTTGATTGATGTTTTTCACTGTACTCAAGAATATGTCAGTTATACGATGGCGGTGTGAGGAAACCGGGGGAATCTCTCGACCAGTCGTTTTTTTCTCGCCATAATGCTGGTCGCATTAATAAAATATTCTTGAGTAGGGCCTAAAACTCTGATCATTGACAAATAAAAAAATAAATAAACTTAGTTGACCTCATCATTTCATCGTTGATTCTTCATATGCCCATGACAGGATGCTAATGGCTGTCAAGTAAAATTCGGTGAAAATTTTGATCATTATAAATCTACGTCGACTTCCACGCCGAGGTTGCTGTCGACTTCCGTTTAATCCGCTTTTCTTGTCATTTATCACTTTTAGTGTATTGCGTTGTTTTCATAGTGCTTTACAGGATGAGATTACACCCTTTTGTTGTTCTGTCTTTCTCTATTTCTATTTCATTTGTATATAATTTGTTGTGTGCCATGTTCTGTACTGTTGCATTCTATATTGCTGTTTTCTAAATTGTTGTGTTCTGCACTGTGTGTTTCTTATTGTGTTCTGTACTGCGTGTATTGTGTTGTATTCTGCACTGCATGTTTTGTATTGTTTTCTGAACTGTGTGTTTTGTTTGTATTCTGCACTGTGATTTTGAAATTGTGTTCTGCGCTGCGTGCTTTGTATTGTGCTCTGTACTCAGTGTTTTATAAAGTGTGATGTACTGTGTGTTTTGTATTGTGTTCTGCACTGCGTTTCTTGTGTTGTATTCTATACTACGTGTTTTATATAATGTTCCATACTAGGTGTTTTGTATTGTATTCTGCACTTGATGGTTTTTAGTGTGTTCTGCACCACGTGTTTTATATAGTGATCTGTACTGCATGTTTGGTATTGTGTTCTATACTGCGTTTTCTACCGTTTTGTGGTGTGTATTGCTGTGCCTTCTATCGCATGTTCTCTGTTGTTTCTTTGTCTCCTGTTGTTGATTTCAATTTTCTGTTCTGTACTGAATGTTTCAGGCTGCCCTGAGAACATTTCGTACACGTGCACAAAAGATGGCCATTTGTCCTGTAAGTCCGCTTCGCAATATTGCCACATTAATAAGGCCTTAAGGTGTGATGAGGAGAAAGACTGCTGTGCAGGTAAGTGTCCAGAGTGCATTACCTGATTATGATGTCTCTAATGTTCAATTATCAACAATACATCTGGCAATGGTATTTGGGGAGGAAATTGAAGGACAGACATGAATATAAATGTTGAGATTATTCATTTATTTATTTATTTGATTGGTGTTTTACGCCGTACTCAAGAATATTTCACCTATACGACGGAGGCCAGCATTAGGGTGCCAGGAAGGTTATACATGATCAGATTAGCATAAAGGCTTGATTAGTGAGGTCTTTCAGAATCAAATTTCTGACAGTTTTTTGCATGTTAATTCTTAAAGGGTACATGAAGTCAAAAATACATAGTGCTTGAAATGAGAGGCAACACCGAATTGTGCCTAGTAATGTTTCAGATTATCGTTTTTACGTTTTCTCTTCCCGAGAAATTCCACAAAAATCTATTTTTCCTAATGTCGGTTTTCTGAGACCATATTGTCCAAAATGTTTTCACATTATTTTAAGACGCCTAAAAATCAAATGAGACATATTAGAATGACCCTAAGGTAGATCATAAGAGGTGATGTGAAAGAAAATAACCTTTTTTTTCAAAATGTTCCGCAGACAAATAAAGGAAATTCTTACGACGAAAGCGATCTGACGTCACATGATTTAGATGTGGCCCGAAAAGTCCACCGTATTTTATCCTAATTTAAATATTTTTATGGGGCATCAAAAAATCCGAGAAGAAAACACATTTTGGTATAGTTTTGCCCGGAGGTGTGAATAGTACTGACTTTGTCAATTCGTTAATGTACACCTTAACAAAACCGGACACTTACCAGGGCATTCTCGCTGGGTATACTCGCTGAGCATACTCGACATCAATCAAATTAATAAATAAATAATTAAATATACAGAACAAAGATGGTGATCTCTGTTCTAAGAAATAGGACGTCCCCTCTCAATCTGTGTATTTTTCCGAGAAAATCAATCGTTTAATGTGCAGAAAAGTTTTGATTGGTCTCGAATAGGCGTGTAATTTGCGACTATGTCATCATTACATAAACAGTTTGGAAAAAATGCAGTAAATTGACAAGAGGCCGGATTTCACCGCTCACGTGCACGTGTCATCCTTTGCCCGTTGCCACACTGTCGTCGCTGCTTTGGCTTACTCTCTGTGCTGTCCGTCTTTTATTAAATTAGACTGCCTCATTTCGATTCCCAGCACCAGTAGTCCACACATTATACATAGGGGAGCTCTGTGTGTTTCGCTTTTTGACACACTGTTTCGTCTTTTCAGGTATATCAGAGGGAGAGTGCTGTGACCATATGAGTACTTTCATATGCGGTAGCGGGGACTGCATTAGTATCCTCTATAGGTGTGATTACGCTATTCATTGTAAAGATTCCTCAGACGAAGTCAACTGCAGTAAGTATCCTCTTGTGTCTCATTTTACACTCATTTTCACCTTCACGTTTGCAAAAATGGCCTAATAAAGACTATATATTTCTGAAATATCTATAGCTTTGCTCGTATTAAATTTGTGTTAATGTCAGTAAAGTAATTCTTTGTTTTAAAAGAAGGCACTTGAATAATGACAAGATGTTACCGAAGTTACCCTTTGTACGCTTGGAAGTAGCCGTATCTGAAGGATATCAATTGGGCTATGCAGTACCCTCCAGACGTGCATATCCGACCCAGTATATATCTGCACGAGCATTTCATTGGCTACATTTACTTCCAGTCTAATACACATATAAACCTGGATTATTGCAAAAGCTAGTTTTTCATTATGAACTAAGGTATGTTCACTGCCGTAGAAAAATATCGTGAAAAGGTATTTGAATACTACATATTTCAAAAGAGCATTGTGCGGTGATATGAAATGTATATTACCCCGATGCCTACTTTTCTTTTAAACCAAAAATAAAAGACTGTGGGGTTTGTCATGATCATCACTAGGAGATGGTTTTGTCAAGCAGCGCACTAGAAGCAAAAAGTGAATTACGCAGCTATTACGTCATGTCTTATTGGCGACAAGTTAGATTCCAAATACCTTTGTTCTATGTCCTTATCGGTGACGAATATTCGCATGACTAAATAGTTTTTCACTGCATAGCCTGCCGAGCTCATGATTTCGTGTGCCCAAATTCTGGAGTGTGCGTCAAACCTGCGCATGTCTGCGATGGGATACAAAACTGCCCGGATGGAGAAGATGAAGGTCTTCATTGCTGTGAGTTTCTCCTCTTTGTGGAAAGGCTGTAAATTTGGAAGTTGCTAATGTCTTGTAATTTTTTGTACAAACCAGCCTTTGCAACGACGCTTTCGAAGCATACCAGTAATGCAACGCAATCGGACAGTATAGATAATTGTACTCGACACCCCATTTCATGGCAAAGAGTAACCCATTTCCAAAACAGATAACAGAGCATTCTTGGTACATACCTCTGGAATACCTCCTTCACACCATTAAGAAGAAAATATCTTATTCAGTCTTTCCCCACATACATTTTGCCACCAGAAACAGTCGAATCTGGTTTGACCTTGAAGGCTTCCACTCAGGTATTGAGGATGCTGATTTATATTTCCTTGTAGTTAATTGTGACGAGAACACGGAGTTCAAGTGTAAAGTGACCGGTCTGTGCGTGAAGAAGTCACAGGTGTGTAATGGGATGAGGGACTGTGGTGACAATAGTGACGAAGACAACTGCTCAGGTGAGGAGGCCAGGTGTTATCAACTCCGTATCTGTCAGTGTGTTCTGTGTGTTATCACTTCCGTACCTCAGATAAGTGTAGATGTTATCACCTCCGTATCTCAGGTAAGTTGATGTTATCACCTCTGTATCTCAGATAAATTGATGTTATTACCCCTGTATCCTTTATCTCATGTCTGGAAGTCTAGATGTTATAATCTCCGTATCTCACGCACAAGTAAATCTACATGATCTACATGACATGAAATCTACCTGCCAGCCCCGTATATCAGTTAATTCTATGTGACTTACGTCCTTAACAAAAGAATATAATGGTCTAGTCTGGAGAAGGCGTTTACTATGCGCACTGCATAATGAAATTCCTTTGCTAAACATTCACAATGAGTGCAAGTTATCTATAGGTGTTTTCAACTCCGTCAAGAAGGTTATGTTTTTTGCCGCCCTTTAATCTCATGTTGGCCATACACTTTACGGGAAAATTAATGCACTGCTTTTGATGACATTTTGTCCGCAATTTGGTCGTTGGCCAAGCACGAAGCATAAACACATTTATTTTTTGCGGCGATTTAGATCTGGAATGAATCTGAATCGGGAAATTCTGTAAACGTTTCGTCATTTCTGACAGATAGATGGATGTGCAGAGTTTTCCTGTTGTTTGTAGCGGATGAATTTCTGCATTTAGCTGTGGTCGAGGATCGCACTTTCGTTTTGCTCTCTCAATACTTTGGTGTTTAACGAAAAAACATTATGTACATGATGGCGGTCCGGTTTAAGTCCGCACGAAAGAAATTTGACTGTCCAAGAATAAACTACTGCCCTTGTCTAGCAGCCTGACCATCTTTCTGACTGAAAGCGGCAGGCGAACCAGCTTGACGTTAAGTATGTGTTAACTGAACCACATTTGTAACTAAATCAACAATATTTCTGTTGTGTATTACAGATTGCTCCAAAATTGGTTTCCGGTGTGAGACCAGCCGGGTTTGTATCAACAAATATCGACAATGTAATGGTCAGTTTGACTGCTTGACCAGTACGGTGGATGACGTATCCGATGAGGCCAATTGTGGTAAGTGCATATGTAGAGATATGAAATAAGTGCACGCGTACGCAAAAGTGGGACCTACAAAGGTGAAAACTTTGACCGCAGGAGCATTTCACTGGGTGGACCGTGTGTCGCATGAATCCGGCCATGAAATGAAGTGACGATATGCCTATATTGGAGGAATCAACATTCATAAAATAGAACATTTTTATCCACTCTGTTAAACTTCTGTTTGGACGTAAGGCGGATCTACTGAGAGAGCTAAAATATGTATTATATTTTTTTAACTGGTGTTTTACGCGGTACTCAAGAATATTTCACTTATACGGCGGCGGCCATGAAGCATTATGGTGGGAGAAAGACGAGCAGTGTCCGGGCTAGGGGAAACCCACGACCATCAACAGGTTGCTGAAACGCCTTCACACGTACGGCCGGAGAGGAAGCCAGCATGGGCTGGACTTAACTCACAGCGATTGCATTGGTGAGAGACACCTGGTCCAGTGCGCCGTGCTGGCGTGCTAACCCATTCGACCAAGGACGCCTCCGAAAATGTACCATGGAGATATTAAATGTACTTGTATAAATGACGCTACCTACATCTCGTAGGCCTACATCTGCAAATCTTTGTCCACAGTTGATGGAAGTTGACATTCCAATGTGCATTCGTGATTGTTTCTTATTAAAGTTATAAATCTAAATAATTTACCTATTTTCCTTACTCTCTAAAAACGACTGTATATAGCTTCGCAGTTCCACAAGGACGTGAGTGTGACATGCTGGTTAAGATAATTATATGGACAGGCGTTTTTGCAACAGTCTCATTGATATTCATAATTTTGGTTTTTATACTCTTTCCGGTTTGTTTGACTACATTTCTTAAATGTTTAGCCAACAAATCATTTTTTTTTTTTTGTCACAGTCTGTGCCATTGGTCAGACTCGCTGTAACAATGGCGCCTGTGTCTATCAGGAGGAGTGGTGTGACGGAGTCAACAACTGTCACGATAACAGTGACGAAACCTACTGTGACGGTGAGATTTCACTTTACATATCACACATTTTTATAAGATTTTACACTACACTCACACAATAAGGAAGACTGATCGTCCAAAATAAGTTGTACCAATCGGTGTACAATGTTTTGTTCTTTTCTGAAATATGTCAGTGTTTCTCTGTAAGTTTGTCCAATTGGGGAACTATTTTGTGTTTTCTTCTCTGTAATAGGTCAGTGTTTCTCTGTGAGTATGTCCAATGTATGTACTATTTTCTGTTCTTCTCTGTAATACGTCATTGTTTCTCTGTAACTTGGTGTAATCGGTTCTTCACTTTTTCATGAACATTATGTTTCTGCTCTTCAAGCACATATTTAGTTCACAAGCTCTTCAGCGTAGGAGGAGAAAATGAGGTTTCTTATGGGGTTTGAAACCAAGTTGTTCTGAAGGAAAATGTGCGATAACGACCGTAAGTTTTATCACTTTATCACCAGTCTTATAACGACGTCTTTTGCGACGAACGTCAAATAAATAGGGTAACTGCAGATTTTCCTCTCACAACAGGTGGCGCTAGTGTAACATAGGACTTGCATGTCACAAGCGTTCTGTAGCGCGACGCAAAACAATGTTGCGTGCTACTGTTTTATATGTGACGTGTATGGTCTATCCACTGTGACGTCGCACTGTTGATGCAGCAGTGGAATGTTCAACGTCACTGAAATGACGTAATACGTCCCACTTCGGATTTCTGTCGGTATCTCATTGCTATTTAAATAATGAATGAACAAATATCTTTGACTGCTCCCAGTGTGTCCTCCCTACTACTGGAAATGTAGAAGCGGCCATTGCGTACATCTGGAATTTAGATGTGACGGTTACCGGGATTGCGACGACGGGTCGGACGAAACCAATTGCTGTAAGTTACTGGGATATATATTCAAGATGATAGGACTGATACGTTAACACGAGTCTATCCAATAACCTGCAAATCTCGCTATAAAGCGTGATTTCGCCGTACGTAACTGATACGCCAAATTCTTTGTTATGGTACCTGGCCAGCCTCCTTGCCTGTCAGTTTCAATCTTAGTCGTAGAGTTTCTCCGGGCTCTGCCTGGTTTCCTCCTATCATAATGCTGGCCGCCGTCGTCGTATAAGTGAAATATTCTTGAGTACGGCGCAAAACACCAAACACAAATAAATTTTAAAAAATTCAGCCAAGCGGAGTAGTAATACGCCAGTGATTTTTTAAGAACTTTTGAGCCCATTGCCGGGTTCATGACGTCCTGTGGGAGCATAACTGTCACTTTTTATACCGCCATGCTCTCCACCCAGCTTCCACTTCCACAAAGTAATCGTAAAATAAGCTGACTGTAACTTTCTTAGTAATGTATGATAAAGAAACATGATGTCATGGTAGTTTGAACATAAATTTAGCTCACAATTGCTTCGTAAAGAACAGATTCTAGTACAGGAGACACGCTGTTTCTAAGACATTGGTGTACAAGTATTTCCATGCATGCGAGATTCCGGAAAACGGTCCTTTGTGTCACAATGCACGGTATTAAATACTGACTTAGTTTCAATCCTATATTATTTGAAAACAAATAGTTAAATTTGAGTTTTAACTGTTTTGTATGATTCTCCATATTACAGTACAATGCCGACTTGGCCAGGTGGCGTCCTGTAACAACCATAGATGTCTGAATGAAAGGGATATCTGCGATGGTCGACTTCACTGTAAAGACGAGACGGATGAAATGCACTGTGGTATGTCAAATGCCCCAGCACATCATGGTATCGACTTCTTTGTTCCGGTTTCCAACTGTCATGGCGAGACTACAACGCTATACCTTGGAATTCTGACGCAGAACATTCTGGTTTTTGTATACCCTTATTTGTTCATTTGTGGCTAGAAGAATATACCTCCACTGCTTCTGACGTGTTATATTGCATTTCGATTAACTATAGGTGGGGCTACCTGGCCGAAGTGGTAAGCACGCTGGGGAATGACACATGTAGGAGAGTCTCACCAATGCGGTCACTATGAATGAATGAATGATTATGGCTTAACGCCACATCGGCAATGTGGTCACTATGAATGAATGAATGATTATGACTTAACGCCACATCGGCAATGTGGTCACTATGAATGAATGAATGATTATGGCTTAACGCCACATCAGCAATTCAGAGATTAAGGAATAATCTTACCTTAATTAGCATAATTGTATCACGATATAGCATGTAACGACACGAGCATGCCGCTCTCTACGCTATATTTACATTTCTTTTGGCGTTTTACTTTGTACTCAAGAATATTTCACTTATACGACGGCGGTCAGCATTATGGTGGGAGGAAACCGGGCAGAGCCCGGGGGAAGCCCACGACCATCTGCAGGCTGCTGGCAGACCTTCCCACGTACGAGTACGAAATGATATCAAAAAAGGTATGCCTAAATCTTTGTTTATGTTTATTTATTACTTATTACCACTGTGTTCTATTCATCCAAAGGGGCCGCTTCGGTCGCCTAATGGTTAGATCGTCAGCCTCGGGTGACCCAGGATCGAACCGGGGTCGGATCATACAAAGACTAAAAATGATACATATTGTTGCCTCACTTGGGCCTTAGCCCGGTGTCAGTATAATGTCACTGGGTGGGGTGTCATGTCTGGTGTCTTCAGCATGATATTTCAGAGGCGAAAGTATTTTGGCAGCATGGACTGGCCCTGCCACAAGGAGCCCCCCCCCCCCAAAAAAAAAACACACACACACACTTACAGACTCCTGCTGCTCATATGACTGAAAAATTGTTAAGTGTGACGTTAAACCCTAACCATACATACACGCATTCTTTATCCTAAGTATGTTCAGTAGGATTCCTGAAACAATTTTAGTGAGGAACCCTGTTCAAAGTGATATAAAGCCATCGTAGAGAGTAGTATGTGTGACCGTATACTTTTATACATGTGTTAACCGTACACTGTGTGTTCACCGGCATCTGTGTGTTGACGGTACACTGTATATGTTTTAACCGTATACTGTATACCGTATACCGTATAACTGTATTCACCTTACACTGTTTGCAGTCAGGAGGTTTTTCTGTCCTCAGCGTACATGTTCGTTATCGCAGTTTTCTTTCCCAAGGTGCATTACTGTCAGGAAGTGAAACCCGGGGGTTGGTGTATTTCAACAAGAGTGGAACCCGTTACCCGCTGTGCGCAGACAATGTCGTCTCTAATATACATGTCATGGAGAGCCTCTGTCATTATCTCCTAAGTGGGTATGTATAGTTCTGTTTGTGTTTGCCGGCAATAATTTGGAGTGATTTTGTGTTACACTTTGGAATTCGAAACCTCGTTATCGTGTGGAATCACCACGAGTGGAGCTATTCGATTACGCCCAATGATTTCTGGACGCTGTTTAATTTCTTTAAAAAGCCAAAACATCGTAAAATCACCGCAAAAGCCCATTTAGCATATATAGATAAGAGTCACAAACGATAAACGCTTAGAGTAAACGATATCCATTGGCCAAGTGTCTTTTGCTTTCAATCTGTCTATTCTTTCCACTAGGAGTTATGTTCGTGCGGAGTCTGTTTTTGTGACGTCTCTTACCCAGGACTTTCTCGTGTATACCAGTAACCTCGCTAAGAGCGGCCCACTGACGTCATTCCTCGATGTGTAAGTAAACTACATGGTCCCACAGCCCCAGTTGTCGAGTTCTGACTGATTTTTGCAATAAGAGAATCTTTTTGCTAATTACCTAGCGGGAAATACCTCCTTCTGTCCATTTCTGTTCTTTGAGCGGGTACCTAGCGGTATTTGCCGGGTGCCGATTATTTTCGCTCTGTGAAGTGTCCTTTCTCCAGGGGTATCCAGCGGTAATTACTAAACACTGTGGATATTTGTTCTGTGAAGAGGCATTTCTGTTCAGTTTCCATAGCGACCAATATCCTATTCTGTGGGTGGAATACCTGAAGTTCAGTTATCCAAATCTGAAGCTGCATACCCATGTATGTTGTCTAAAAGAGTTTCTTTTCACAGAGGGGAGTGTGCAAGTAGAAGTATGGTGCGCTTGACTTGCCAAAAATCAGGTAAGCTTCGTTTTTTTACGTGATAATTGTAGTATTAATTTAGAAAAGGGCCTTTTAGTGGGTTTGTTTAGAGGATACATTGTTCGAAAGAGCCAATCATTGTGTATGGGTACTGTAGTGAACAAAAAAGGCCTTTAAGTCAATATATTCCAGCATCCTTAAGAAACTTCAAGGAAACACTCAAAAAGCAGTCCATTAAATTTAACGGAAATTTTGTTGTCAGAGTGATGCTAGAATTTATTCTGTTATCTAGCAGCAGATTATTCTGATAAATATAGAACAAATATTTTATTTGTGTTGAAAGTTAAGACTTTGTGTTGAAAGTTAACAGAATTTATTTTAAGCCAAGATATATTACATATCACGAGAAATGGCCAATATTGCTTCTCTCAAATCTGCCTACCCTATACAAATACTTTTTGTCTGCTTTACTCATTGTGATGAAGTCCCCAATAATAGCCCGTCCCCAATAATAGCCCGTTTAATGCAGGTTGTATGGAGTGGCTCTTTTTATATCAGTGTGAGAAAAGGGCTAGAAAACCGCTTCGGTGGCCTAGTGGTTAGACCAACTGCCTCGAAGTCGGAAGACCCAGGATCAAGCCCGGGTCGGGTCATACAAAAGACTTTAACATGGTACTGCACTTGTCGCTGCCTCACTTGGAGCTCAACAGTGGGGGCTTAGCACAAGGAAACAGGACTGATTGGTCTGGTGTGTCAATATAATGTGAAAGTGTGGGGTGTCATGCCTGGTGTCTTTGGGATAATACTTCACTTGAGACAGCACTTTAGTGGCATGGTTTCTGCCACAAGAAAACACAGTATATATGTACGCACACCTAGCCCCTGGATCACAAAGCGAACTTAGGCTTAAGTAAAAATTTCAAATCACTTTAAAATTATTGTTTCTTACGTCAGAGTTTTGCTTGACATAGTAAATTCTGGGTAAGTTTTTATAGAGCAAATTTCAGCTAAAATAATGAAAATGAACATACCAAATTTTATGATTGGAGTTTTGACTAAAGTCTAGGATCTCTTCACGATCCCTGGGGCTGATGAATGGTCGTCGTCATATGACTGACGTACAATCACTGCATAATATATATCGGGTGGGCATAAAAATTGAGCCGTACGTTGACACTCAGTATCTCCGACACCATCTTTCGTCAACTTCTAAAAATTTACACGCTGAAAAACCATTATGTCCTAAGTATACACACCAAATTTCAATATCATCCTTTAAGATTTCTGTTCATCGGACCAAAATCAAAATAGAGTCAAAAACGCATGTTCCGGACATTTCAAAATGATGCTCTACCTTGTTTTACTTGAAAAGGTGATCACTTGGCCCTCCATCTTCTCGGTAGACGGCGCGAAAAAGTTCTTCCATGAACTGATTGAGTTCCGAATCTCCTTAAGGGTAATTTTTTTTCAGCAGTCCTTGATGCGTGCTTTTAGTTCATCCTCAGTGAATTTAGACTGCGACTCTCATTATGACACTACGTGTGCTATATTTATGCACCTGTTTGTCCTAGCCTGTGGTGTTCGCCCGTCCCCGCCACCAGGGGCCCCACTCATCATCGGCGGTGAGAAGTCTGACGCTGGGGAGTGGCCCTGGATGGCCGAGATACGATACCTAGGCAGTCATCTGTGTGGGGCAGTTGTTATCAACCGGAACTATGTCCTCACAGCGGCGCACTGTGTCCAAGATACAAGGTCAGAATTCGTACACTCAAAAAATATTCTGTTACTTTCAAGAGTAATTCTGAGTGATGCTAGACTGTATGATGTTAACATACAATACCGTGTCATATTCAGCATGAGATCCTGTTTATAGTAGCAGTACAATTCTGTTGAATTGATAGAATAATCCGCTACATTAATAGAAAATATTCCAGAATTACTCTGAAAGCAAATCTGTTAAGGTCGCACACAAAAGAAATGTACCCGACTAAAAGTGAAAAAAGTATACCTGACACACCTCCTGACTGAAAACCTCGATCAAAGTTGCGATGACTGGGTTCGAACACACGATCGCTTTGGTAAAGGACTTCACAGTCGTAGTGACCAAGCGCTGTAACAGTCTGAACCAGCCGACGATGATCATTGACGTCACATATATAGTTTTTTTGCTTGAAATACTTTATTTCAACGATATTTAGTAGTTCTATATGTATTCAGAAAATTATGGCTAGTAGCCTATAGGTGCTGTGGCAAAATCATGATGTGACATCAACGGGAACCAAACGGTAAGAAAAGTCCACAGTATAATAAAATGTACTCAACCGAAAGTCGGTTGAAAACATTCTAAAAAAACTTGATTCAAAAAAAATTCTGATCCCTATTTTCTGGATATAGTACATGTGCATCGTCTTTTATCTAACATAGACATTGCATACTAATCATTAACAGGCAATGTATCATCTGAGCCATTGTCTTTATCGTACAGATTGCCGTTCCCCAAAGTGGCCAGTTATTACACTGTCATCATAGGGTCTACACGTCCCACCTCTCACAGCAGCCGCTCAGTCATCCGGCGGGTGGAGCGGGTAATCCGCCACGAAGGGTACTTCGTTGACCTCGACAGAAGGCAACTACCTGACGACGATATCGCTCTTATTAAACTTCTACAACCCTTGTACTTCACGGGCCCTGACGTCAGGCCGATTTGTCTGGCAGACTACGGAAGTTCCCTTCCGATCAATACGGTGTGTCTCGTGGCCGGATGGGGAATGTCAATCCCGGGACAACCAGGCAAGTACATCAATGGCGTAGTGAGCAATGGGGTTATAACTGAATTAGCGCAAACCGTCACTCACTCGGCGTTCTTATCTCATACCTTCAGTTTCCTTGTCGTTCCAAGAGCACATTTCAAATTCTCGTGGCGCTTGTGACGTATACTTCCAATGTTCTTGTCATCTTTAGTGCAAACCTTCTATTCTCTCGTCGTCCTTAACGCATACCTACCATTCTGTCGACGTTAGCACATAGGTGACATTTTGTCGGCGTTCTTAACCCATACCTGACATTCTGTCGGCGTTCTTAGCGCATACCTGCCATTTTCTCGACCTTTTTAGTTCAAAGCTGACTTTCTGTTGACCTTCTTAGCGCATATTCCCCATTCTTTCGACGTTCTTATCATGCGTTCTTCCAATTTTTCTCGTCGTTTTTAGTGTTTTAAGTTTTCTTGTCATTTTCAGCGAACACACCGTACCTTCTATTCTTTCGGTGATGCTAGCGAAAACATGAAAGTCTCTCGTCATTTTGATATCACACCTTCAACTTTTTCAGCGTTTTCAACGCATTCACTTCATCTCTGTGGTCGTTTTACCATATATTTCCCAAATCTCTCGTCGCCTTTACCGTATACCTGCCATTCTATCGACGTTCTTAGCGCATACCTGACATTCTGTGTGCGTTCATAGCGCATACTCTCCATTCTTTTGGCGTTCTTGTTTGCATCCTTCCAATTTTCTCATTGTTTTTAGTGCATATACCTTCAATTTTCCTCACCTTTTTAAGCTTACACACTCTACCTTCAATTCTTTAGCGATATTAGCGCAAACATCAAATTCTCTCGTCATTTTTATTACATACCTTCAATTCTTTTAGCGTTCCTAACGGATCTCTTCAATTCTATGGTAGTAACCCATATTTCCTTTTCTCTCGTCGTTTTTGGCGGATACCCTCTTTTTTCGGTGTTTTTATCTCTTACCTTCAATTTTATTGCTGTTTCAGTACATAGCTTCAATCCTCTCGGCGTTGTAGCCTATCTTCGATTCTTTCGGCGACCGCAGCCAATGAAAGCGACAGAATGGCTCACAAAGTTAAAGCACTATGAATGCTCTGTATATGCTGTATATCACCTAAACTATAAGTACTTAGTACTTTTAAACGCGTTTGAATTGTATGGCTTATGAGATCGCCAAAAAGCGCGCATGAAGTACGAATACACACATATACCAACAAGCTCTCCAGCTCTTACAAATGAGCATAAATGTACAACCGATGTATCACAGTTCAAAGTGAGCAAAATCGTGCATTTTGAGACAGTAGAAGGCGCCTCCATGTTATCAAATTTACCCAATCAGACTGTTCCTAAATAACTCTCGTTGGATTATTTGTTGTCCTTTCTTTTAAGCTTCCGGAATACTAAAACACCTGACCTAGCAATTGGCCTGACCTTTTGTTTCAGATTCCCGTACCCTTGACCTTCACCACGCTAGGGTACGTCTAGTGAATGACAGCGACTGTCGACAGGTATGGAGCGACGCATTCAACTCAACTCACAGTATGATCTGTGCTGGCTTTGGTACGAACTCTGTAGGCAGCTGTCACGTAAGTCTGACATTTACGTATTTATTTATTTGATTTTTTGGTGTTTAAATCTCCTATGTGACGGCGATCAGACATTTGACCGGACTCTGTGAACAACTGTCACGTACAAGTCTGATGTTTATTTATTTATTTGACTTTGGTATTTAAATCTCATATTCAAGAGGTTTATACTACTGTAACGGCGATCAGATACTTGACACTGTCTCTGTGGACAGCTGTCACCTTTAGGTCTGACATTTTTTTTTCGCATGATACCTTAAGTCTAACATCTGCAAGCATTGCTTGACATTTTAGTAGTGTTATGGAAACCTGGAGCCAATTTCATGGAGCTCACCTAGCTAAGTTTACCTTTACTACTATTACAACGCATGTTGTAGAGATATAAAGTGCACTTAGCTAAGCGCAACTTAACACCAAGTACGCTTCATGAAACCTGCCACTGTCAAATATCTGATAGGCAAGATGATGAGCGTAATTTTTATCAAATGGAGTTTAAAAAATCCTTGATGGTAGCATTAATCAGTCAGTCATTAGTAGCTAATGTTTGAGCAGGTAGGTTATAGCAAAGTGGAGTGGTAAGTTATATAAGTCTTTGGGATCGATTCAAGGCGTGAATATAAGTATCAACAAATAATGGGAAAGACGCTAGTCACTGGAGAGTAAAGGGCCATTGAGGACTTCTTTTCCAGGATGGGTCGAAAAATTCGCTTTCGCTCTGAACAGAAGGGCTGTGTACTCTTTTGGCCTTTCCTCTAGTACGTCACACTTTTCAGTGCCTGTGTGCTCATAAAACAGTGACGTGTTACACAAGGAGTGCAACGTCACAGCAGAAAACTGTCTTTTTACTGCGATTTCAATCTCGTTATATAACCCGCCATAATGAATCAGTACGCTACATATATTAGCACGAATGTAATTCTGAGTATTTTAGAGTATAAAGATTTTTTTGCTGACAGCCGGCCATTTTTTTTGTGTACATGCATACATGCCAGCTATTAAACTGATGAAAATTGTCTAAACCTTTGGAAGGTATTAGATTTAAAGATGAAAGTTTGAAATTCTGAACGAGAGAATAAAAGGCGACATGTGGCTATGAAACTGGGGGTGACGTCCGGTTGGCGTTGTTAGGCACCCCTTCCAGCTGTTGGAATAGAAAGGTTCAGATTTTGACGGTCAACTTTTGTCAAGGTTTTTAGGGCTACCTTCTCACAGCCGTATGCACCCAAGCTTTTGGGTCACATAGTGTTTATGACTGAGCTTCAGCACTAAAGGTTAACATTATCACTTATGGAAAATTTAAAAAGGTGTCTGAAACCATGAGCTTCCATTGGTATTTCAATTCAACATATAGAACGCAAACTTGTGCATATTTTTTGTCAACAGGGAGACAGTGGTGGACCTCTCATGTGCCTGAGCCCCGATGGACTCTGGCGCGTCGACGGTGTGGTCAGTTTCGGCGCGCAGATGTGTGCTCCTGACCCTAGCACTGGGCTAGTCCGACCCAGCGCCTTCACCCGAGTGGCGGAATACAGGGAATGGATAGACCGACAGATACGGGAAATTAGTTAACGTGACGGGAGCGTCATGGATGCATCCGCGGACATTAACGGCTTATACAAGACTTTTCACAGGGAAAGACAAGTTGGGAGTGGTAATCACCAGAAAGACCACTAAAGCAACATATACTAGCATACCTGAAGCTATATGTACCGTTTTTGTTAACGGACATGACAGTTTAAGTATAGTTTTTTAAATTTTGGACAAGGAAAAAGATTTAACGTGGACTACTCAGCTGTGATGAGCAACTCGTTCCGATTCGTTCTGCAGGTCAGCCGTTTTCACACACCATCTTTTTATATTGGCGATTCTTTTAAAGACAACGTTAAGTGCCAGAAAGTCTTGAATTTGCTCATGTTTACTTAAATAATTATGAAAATCTTGTTTTTGTGAAGAGGTAATATTCACTCGTTTTTCTTTTTATTTAATGTTCATTTGATGGCCACAAAATACATCATCTGATATTATCAACATGGGTACTACTGGTACTCTTTATAAGAAAACCACGTGATTAAATGCAAATATACCAGATATTTCAGATAACGGTCTGTTCAATGTTGACAAGTATTTTCTTTAAAGCACACTGACAGCGCAACAATGTGAGTGTCAAAAACGATAAAATATAGGATAATTAACAATTGAATGTAAGCTAGGCGTATACAGAAAAACAGCCGTCATTCATAGCAATGACAGACTTGGTAGGCCTACATATTCAAGCTCTTCGATGTTCTGTGATTATTCGTGGACAAATTGTCTTAGTTTGACTACACACGGTTTTGCCAAAAAACTAATGAAACCCTAATATTTTCATACCCAAGAAAACGAGAGAAGAACATTTGAAATATTTTTTGCTCTGCGTATACCTAGGGCCATCTCTTAGTATAAGGGAAGTCAAACTCCTTTGTATGAATAGGTGTAAATATGTGCTTTTTCTTCTAACGAATGCGATATAGGAGGGTGGTAATTGTATATTTATATGTTTCATATATTCATAAATATTGTGATAATTGTCAGATGTAACGCATGTGTTTGTACAAAAAAAAATTACATTCAATTAAATTTATTTGACAGGCATCCCATCATATTATGTATAAATACTAGTATGTTAACTTCCATTATACGAACATTATAAAAATAATGCAAATAATGCAAACATTATTTTGTGTCATTTTTATGTTTTATCCTTTAATCTAATAGGTAGATTAAAGGAGCTCTGTGTATATGTATGTATATGATGTCCAAATGATCAAAACGAACAGGTTTCACCTGCCTACCGAAAAAAATAAGTCTGTTGTCTGAGTGATGCTAGAGCATATTGTTATTATGTATGTTCTATATATTTAACAGAATAATCAGCTGCGATAACAAAATAAAGTCTAACGGTAATCAGACATTCTGTTAATATAAACAAATTTCTTAGAGTATTTGTTACAAACGGATATTGACACTTTACGGTGAACTTTTCTTAGAGCCGTGAAAATTTGACCATGTTCGTGTCTCCTGGTTTCCTCTTAGAGGGTGCCGCTAAACAAAATGTGTCTTCATTTGTTTTACAGTAACGTTATTTCAAAGTATTTCTTCACATTTATAATTAATTTTAACATAGTGCATTGTGTAATCCATGGGTGAAAACAGTGATCTGACTTGTGTCGATTGCTGTTGTGCTTTCATACGTGGCGAAATCCCAGGTGTATAATGGCCATTATATGTTTTTAGGGGGAGTGTGCACAACGCTTCCCAAACGAACGATTTTAAGTTTACCTACTTAAAGTTTGTTTAAAGTGAAAGTTACTTATATCATTTATGCCAATATTTTTATTATACATGTCATGGTGTAAAACGTGCGTGTTTATACTTCAAAAAGCTATAGTCTTTTAATTGTCCCTATCAATTTTTTTATCCACTCATGAAGACTCTGCTGATTCCGCGTGCCCGCGTGAGTATAGGGTGAGTGAGCGCTTAGGGTTTAACGTTGTACTTAACAATTTTTCAGTCACATGACGACGAAGGAGTGCTTAGAGCGCATGTACGTGTAATGTGCCTCGTTGTTGAAGGACGGATTTCCACCGCTCTTTTGTCTCGTGCTGCTTCACTTGAGACGACTAACCGAAGGCAAGTCGCCCGCCTGAGCCATTACTCTGAGATGCAGGTCAGCCAGTTGTTACATTATCCCCTCATTGCTGAACACCAAGCGAGGAAGCTACAACTCCCTCTTTTAAGGATCGTCGTCATGTGACTGATAAATTGGTAAGTACGACGTTAAACCCCAAGCACTCACTCACAGGATGTGCTCTGGGTCTACCGCCTCTGAAGCGGACGCTCTACCAGCTGAGCCATCGGGGTCGGTGCGTGCGTATTGAACGTTGGGATGACGTGCTTATCTGTTTACCATTTGATCCATGTTACATTACTTTTCTGTGCGTGCGTGTAGACTATTGAGATGTTCGTGCTTAGGTGTTTACATTGTTTTTTTTTTCACTCTGTGTTACCGGATTTTAATGTACGTGGGTAGAACTTTGGAATACTTGGGTTTAGGTGTTTACCTATTGTACTACTGATTCTTAATCCGCGTGTGTAGAATTTCGGGATTTCATCTGCAGGTGTTTACCTCCTGTGCTTATGAAACATGACCGTGACAATGAAATGTCTTCGCTTTGGGTACCGTTAACCCAAACCCTTAAAAATATATAAAAGTGCTGTTGTATGATGTTTATGTTTTTCTTTTTTTCAAATCTTCTGTTGCCACTGCTGTTAATATCGGTGAAAACTTTAATACGTTGTATGTATGTATGTATGTATGTATGTATGTATGTATGTATGTATGTATGTATGTATGTGTGTGTGTATGCATGTGTGTATGTGTGTATGCTTGGGGTTTTTCGTCGTACTTCAAAACGTTGTCTCTGAATTGCTGAATATACCGGTACACATTTGTTCTGTTATGTGTACACTTGGTGTATTCGTGGTCCCTGCTAACCTACTTGCACGCTTTATGTCTATATGTAGGCTACGTGTGTTCCAAGATCAAGTTGGGGCGAAAGGTCATGGGGTACAATGTGTAATATTTGATAATATATCTAAATCACGCAATGATCCTGTCGTAAAGGTTATTTTATATGTATACATTTTAAAACGATTTAAAAAATCGCATAGTTTCTTTAATTCAAATGTTTTATTTTTAATATCATATATAGGCCTATTTCAATGTATATTTTTGTGATAAAGTGTTCAAACCTCCTCTGCTCGTCCACTTTTATGACATTGTTTTGTTTTTGTGTGTGAATATAAGAAATAATTCAGGATACTATTAACTGGCCTCGTGGTTTAACGTTAGAAGAATCCATGTTGAGCCCCGGTAATCAACTCGCCAGGTACATGTACGACAACACGTCTTATTTCAAAGTTGTTTGACGCTTTAATCAAAAAGTGTTCACTTACAGTACCTACATGTACGATGGTGGTGATTTTAATCAGTGGAGGAAAGGGGAGTGCCCCAGGTAAACAACCAACCTGGGGCAATCGGACAGACTTTCTCAAAAGTAACGTACAGATATTGTACGCAGTACTGATGAGTGACCATACAAGTGGCCTTGAACGAAAGCTACTTAGACCGCGAAAACGGCTATACGAGCCTTGTCTATCGATTGAATCAGTCAAAAAAGATAAGTGGAATACAGCAGATATGTATGCATATCATAGATATCGGTTCACGTTTGTTACCTTAAAGCTTTTTTTTTAAATCCATTCATGCGATTGATGTTTTACGCCGTACTGAAGAATGTTTCATTTATACGACGGCGGCCAGCATTATGGTGGGAGGAAACCAGAAAGAGCCCGGGGAAAACCCACGACCACCCGCAGGTTGCTGATGAACCTTCCCGATTACGACAGGAGAGCCACATGTACAGAGCTATGAGAAACGTGAACTTCATGCAAGTGACACGAAGGTTACCCCCCCATCCCATAAACACACATTACTGTGTATTTGGACAGCAAACTGACCAGTGACTGCATGATATATCCCCATCTGTTCTATATGCCATGTTAAGCAAAAAGGTATCCACACAGCCAATTTCAATGTACTAGAAATAACCCAGCAAGCATGAGACTTTCTGCTTTACCAAGATTCTCACGACCACTGACATGTCGTTCCACTAGCCACCAGAGGAGGCCTTTGCATGACAGTCTGACGTCTGTGGAGTCGGTGGCGTGTGTGGTAGCATATTAACTCATGCGACTTCCGGAACATTGGGTGCCCACTAAATTTGCCACCCGTGCTTGTCAGATCGGCCAATGGAAAGCACCCTAGTGCATTGCTCATCTGTGACGGCATCATTGCACACGCAAATTTTTGGAGTAAAGGATACTGCACTTCCTTGGGTACACAGCAGTATACAACAGCAGTATAATGCCCCGCCCGAGTCATTATACTGATACGGGCCAACAAGTCGTTGCACTCTCCCCTTCATGCTGAACGCCAAACGAGGAAGTTACAACTTCCTCTTTTAAAGTCTTAGGTGTGACTCGATCAAGGATTGATCCTGGATCTACCGGTCCCGAAGCGGACTATATGCTTGAGGTTTTAACAAAATCGCATTTTTTCAGTCACATGACGACGAGGAGTCATTAATTGTGTGTACATATACTGTGTCATCAGTAGGACCAGTCCATGCCACCAAACTGCTGCCACTACTCAAGTATCATGTGGAAGACACATTATACTGGCACCGGGACAACCAGTCTCATTCCCCTGTTCCAACCCCTTAGTGTTGAGCTTCAGGCGAGGCAGCAACAACTACCATCTACCAAGGAGTTTTAATCTCGTCTTCCAGGCGGACACCGTAACCGTTAGACCAAAGAAGCGGTGTCGTCATACATAACAGCCACCAAGAGCATGCATATTTACTTACATGTACATACCATATTAAAAATAAAACAGCCAGCCTTTTTGGATTGCTCCAGTTGAATCATACTGGGGTTTATTTATACAATACGATCTACAGGTAGTTGTGACATATCACAACAATGTGGCAAATACACAACTACCAAGGTATAAGGCTCTTACCAGTAATGGCCGGATGCGAAGCCATTTTACTGCATGGACCGGCAACGCAAACATAGCAACAATGAACACGTCTTAATATAGTCAGGAGAAAACCCCTGCGTTAAGTTTGACGCCAAAGTCAAGTTCTAATACATACACAAACAACTGATTATCTTTTCTTTATCACCCTTGTTTTCGGAAACAAACCTACAGGACATCCACATCAATTTTATTTTCTCCACGCACAACAAAAATACTGAAGATGTTTCAACTCTACTCGACTCAACGCGTAATATCACGTGTTCAATATCATATTCCTCCCAGCCAGTGCTTCGTTTTCTACGATTGTATTGCGTCCTCGCAATTCGGAACTGTCAATGATCTGATTTAAAATATAAAAAAAATCACGATACTGCAAACTGATTTCATTGATTACGAAATAGCAGATGCCGAGCAATACAGGTGCGATGTTAAATTGAAGAAAAACCCTGATATGTTCCTAATTCATACCTTGTGTGACCAATCCAATAATCGTTTAACAATAATGATGAAAACTTGATGGTCTTTAACAATTCAATAGACCAGCTTTATTTAGGTTACCCCTGTCGTTATTCTGTTTCTCTTTTTCATTATTTGTACAAGCTTTCCTATTCATGATTCTAACAAAAGACGTTTCACGCATGAAAGTAAGCAGTCCTTCCAACCCATATACACTGTATGCATCATTTGCATACTGTCTTGCAAAAAACTCAATTATATGCTTAAAATTCACATTCATCGCTGATTTGATGCAACATACAGTTATGTGTATCTGTCGTATTTAATCAATTAAAACAACATTTATATTCATAATTTAATAATTCATAATTCATAACATCAGGACGGTCATTACACCATTTATTCACATTTTCAGTGACAATAATAAAAATATGGATGTCACCGCATAGATTTTACTCATTAAAAACAGCTGTTTCCATTAACTGTGCAATAGTTGAAGTATTTCATTAAAACAATGCAAATATGTTTAATAAACAATAATTTATTATAGCTATATTAACTATATTAATAAATATAGTTAATAAAACTATGAAATATGAACATATACGACTTATTAAAAATTCAGAAATAAGGTCCACTAAGAAATATATACCCATAAAAGATGACAAAAGAAAAAACCAATCTCACCTAAGATGCAATAAATGCACAAGCTTTAACCATACACAAGGTTTACGCTGTAACACGACTTGACTTATCGTGATGACCTCTCCTTAAAAAACTGAAATACATCATAAAGGCTAAAATATAAAGGTAAAAACGAAGCTTGTTTAATTCAGTATACATGTACATTAAGACCACGTAAAGACAAAGCTGGTGATCACCCTGAATCTGAATTACACACACACTGTAGGAATCTCAAATTCCAAAACACCGAATTATTTATACACAATGCCAAATAATGATATCCTTCCATGAACAAATGACGAACACCTTCCATGAACAAATGACGAACACCTTCCCTAAACAAATTCCAAATGGCGACAACCTTCCAAATACAAATGAAGATAACCTTCCATAAACAAATGAAGAAAACCTTCCATAAAGAAATGCCAAATGACAACATCCGTCTGTAAAGAAATGCCAAATGACAACAACCTTCCATAAAGAAATGCCAAATGACTACAGCCTTCCATAAACCAATGTCGAAAACCTTCTATAAACAAATGCCCAATCTTATTGTTGAGAAAACATTAAAATAACTCAACTAAAAGAGATACAGAACACTGTAATATGTAGCGAAAGCAACCATCAAGTATACAAGAAGCATGTTAACAGCTATCAGTCTGGGTATAGAATCATGATTCCAACCAGCAGACAAGTTTGGAAGCTAAAAGGGAATTAAGTGAAAAATGGATGGCCTGCTGTCTGAAATATAAGCATTACACCTCATCATGGTGTGTATTTGAGGGTTGTGTTTTGTGTTTCTGGTCTTGAAGATCTACCCCCTCTCGCAGCCAGTCGGGTGTGTCTACACTGATTGACCAATGTGAGAGGGATAGAAACAAGCAGACTTCGCCTATGCGAAACTGAATTTGAGGGTAAGATACGTTTAACAGTGACAATGGCTAAAAACTTTAACCCAGGAAATCCTAAAACAAGACAATCAATATCGATTCTGTATCCTTTTAAATTTCCAACATAATTGCACTTAAAATATCCGGATTCCGAATAATGATCTGATTAAACGGTATAGACAATAATCAATTCAGCTTGTTAGTAAGCACATTAACCTGTCTGAGTGTTCAGACAAAGTGTTCAGATCAATTCAACCACTGATCCCTTGTGTTATGTAACAATTACATGAAGTTGTAATTTTTCACAAAATTCTGCCAATCAGTCAACTCTGAAAAAGATTTCTTGACTGGGTAATGTAGGGGTTTTTTTTCTTCTGTCTTTATCAGGAAAAAGTTCAATCTGATTTTCAGTTTTTTAGTTGAAGGCATCAGTATAATCAGACGAATCTAATTAATATAACACAGCTTTAAAGCGGGAGTAATTAGGACATTAGGCCTACAATCAAGGATAACTACGATACAGTCAGTGCTGATAATGCTATATTGATAACTAAATCGCACAGAACTAATCACATTTGCGTTAAAATGGGGTGAGAAATTAGACACCCGTTTTTCGTAGTCAATGATCAGTTCACAAATAGGCTGAAAGTTACAGCCTACTTTCTGTTTTCAATCTGGTCACAGAACTGGTCACAAGTTGCATATAGACACTGCCCTAACTTGATGGCAGTCCTTCGTTCAGAATTTGGAAAAGGATAAAAAAACAATACAAGATGCCTATATAAAGCAACAGCAATATACTAGTATATGAATATGCATTTTGCTAAGTTTTAATGTTCGTCAGGTAAATTTTTTTTTTTTTTTTTGGTGCTCTAAGAAAGTTTCGAGTGGCGCTTTTGGATTTCCGTTATTCCGCTCAAGCTGTACATGTGATCGATAAAAATTATCATAACGCTATCTTTTTCAACAGCAGATATTTATATATGATTTGTGTTGTTTTTTTCCCCCCCCAAACATAAAATGAAAAACATATTATCAAAACTACCTGCTACAAGTCATATATAAGTAAAAATAAATACGAGTAAATATATATATATATCAAGGATAATCATACCATCATACATGACGGTTGGTCAATTCATCGAGTTCGCATTTTGAGGAGTTGCAAAAACCAACGTCTTCATATAGGAATTATCGTAACGTTAAAAATACAAGTTTCGACACTGTTTCAAAATATATACTGGACAGGCACAATGTACCATTGGTTACAGGCAGCTTATTCAAGTTTAATACGGAACATAAATGCAGGCTGGGACTAGTGTAACAGTTACAGGTCCATTACATTTAGTCCCAGATGCTGGTGACTAAACGAAGGTGTCTTAGCCCCTTCATTTTTGTAACTTCAGTTCACTTGGTTACTATAGCACATGGTCTGTCAGCTAACCCTCTAGTGGACAAGCGAAATAGAAAAGTAGTGCTACATGAACATATTTATAATTTGGAAACCCTGTTTTCAGCACTTTAAACATGGAATAGGTAGGAACAAATTTTTAAAATATGGACACCCTGATCAAATAAAATGGCTTCCAGAAGAACTGTTCAGACACTGTTTCACATTTCGGCTGCCCCGCTTTGAAATGTTAATATTTATTCTACAAGTCACTTTTACTTCATGTTAATAGCCAATGTATGTATCCATTACACATGCAGTGGTTATAGGCTGGTAATAATATCTTACAGTGTGATGTAATGCTTTCCTGGACAATGGACATAGAATTAAAAAAAAAAAAAAAATTCTCCTTCACAATAAAGGTTGGCAGCTGGGCCAAATCCCCCTCGGTAATTTCAATAAAATAAAGATAAACTTTTCAGCTTCTCCGTGTAAAATTTCACTTCTTTAATCCCCATGTAAAATCCCAACCTCACTCATCCATTGTCTCATCACAACAATAAAAAAAAAACAAAACAAGAAAAACAAAAGAGGGATGAGTTTCAGGATTTTGTACATAACGATCTGTACAGACATGCTCTTACTTATTTGTCACTTATAAAATTAGGATTTTCAGTGAACATAAAACATACTGACAAGCAGTCAACAAACAACAAATGTATTTGTAAGTGTGTACTTCAACTCAAGCCGAAGTTCACAAATGAAAGCAACTGTGATTACTGCATGATTACTGTGCTTCAGGTTGCCTTACAAATTTACCTGAAAGGTTCAGTAATTAAACTTACTAAAATCTTACATAATTCCACTAGGAATGGATATCTCTTAAATTGTTCCACTAGGGATGGGTATCTCTTACATTATTCCACTAGGGATGGGTATCTCTTACATTATTCCACTAGGGATGGGTATCTCTTACATTATTCCACTAGGGATGGGTATCTCTTACATTATTCCACCAGGAATAGATATCTTACATTATTTCTCTAGGGATGGGTATATCTTACATTATTGCACTACCGATGGATATCTCTTACATTATTCCACTAGGAGTATATATCTCTTAAATTATTCCCCTACTGATGGTATCTTCTACATTATTCCTCTAAGGATGTGTAAACATAACCAAAAAATGCAACTTTCTTGAGTTCCAACTTTATCCTGTTAAAGAAATATACATGTAGCTTTTATCTAGGTTGTCAGTCTCACTGTTTTTCTGGAATAATGTCAAAAAAGTTTCAAATTATGAAAACACATCTTTCCTACAAAACTTCTGTACTGTATTTAGGAATCTACGACAGCTGCCACTGTTACATGTTGTGATCTATCGCTATACAGTTCATGGTGAAAGGGAAGGGAAATTTGTAGCTGACGGAGTCCGTGTAAGAGCCATTTTATGTTGTTAACCTGTGGACTTACTTCGATACATGCTGTACCACAATGGCATAAAGGGTGGCTTACGCAGGGGGGGGTTGGGGGGTTGGGGGGGTTGGCAGCAGTGTCAAGTGAGTTCCTATACGCCGGCTGTAGAAATGCTCAGTCAGTTAGCGGAGTAAAGTTCTTGCTTATGATACATCCGACCAGCAGGACCCTGGACACCATTTTATTGATGTCAAATATAGTAATGATCCCACATTAAGTTTAGAGTTTAGACAGACAGACATTACAGTTGAAAAACTGTCATGACGAAAAAAACTTTTCCAAAGCTCGCACTAAACATAAACAAAAACTTAAGTTCTCTTTAATATCCAACTTCAGCAAATTACCGAACTATTGATTTTATCTGTGTCATCAGTCCCACAATTTTTCTCAAAGTATGTTAAAATAGGCAGATTGTTAGATAACTTTTAAAACACAGTACACATGCACATACAGGTTAAGGGTATTGTGGACCATTTCATGATAAAATACGAAAGGTATCATTCTGTCTGCATTACAATACACGGTGAAAGTTCAATCACTTTTACTTGGGTAAAAGCATATCCTGATCTCCTCAACCACTGAGGATGAGGCAGCTTAGTCATGAATATGTATCGGTGATGGACTTGTCAACAGGGTTGGTTCATTGCTTCAAATCTGTGTACTTTTGGAAATGACTGCATAATAATGAGATCTCTCCTTTTTAATTGTGCCTGGTTAGATACCTAGTCAAGAGGGCTTAGAAAAATTAGAAAAAAAAAAACCCTCCAAAAAAAAAAAAAAAAAATAATGAAATGTAGAAGCACACCATTTGTGTCATATATATTTTTGGCTTAATTACAGCAAAATAAATAATTAACAACTATATAGATTTAAGAATACACTGAGCCTACTCAATTGCTGCTATATCTGGTGCCCGTTCCATGTTAGCTTGATGGGGACGAGGTATCTCTTTACAGGTGTCAATTATAACAACAGGTACCCCTTTTACAGGCTCTTTCTCGTGGTCAGTGTTGTCAGTAGAGTTGCCCCAGTGAGGACAACCGGGCTTTTTGCAGTCTGCGTCACCCCCACACCCAACACAGACATCACCGTCACAGTTGCTGGTATCCTGTTCCTCAACAGGTTCTTGGACATCATCAGCACAGTTAACTACTTTGGGATTATCCCCCTTTGTTTTCACTTCCTCACCTAAAATTGTACTTTTGCTTTCACTTTCATTCACAACATTGCTCCACACCTGCTTATCTCCAGTGTTTGGTTCAAGGTCAGTGGTTTGTGGCTTCTTTGGTGTAGGGGGTCCATTCTCTGGGTCAGGTTCTGGCATGACTCTGCCGATTAGGTCCCCTGTGGTACTAAAGCTGTCTTTGGTGTCAGCCAAACCCTGTTTATCACATTTACCCATATCACATTCTGGCGAGGAGTTGTCGTCGTCGGCACTTGGCGAGGGGGCAACAACAACAACAACAGGATCGGCGTGCCCCTGTGTGGCCAGCGCCTCTACAATACTGTCACATGTTGCCGTCTCAGAAGTGCTGCCTGTGCTCTCCGTCTTACTTGTCTGGCGCTTCATCTCAGACGCGAAGCTCTCACAGGCAGACTCCACTTCTTCGCAGTCGTCGTTACTCTGAAGGCTCCATGTCGTCGACACACCGCTCTCACTCTGAAGACTCTCAGCAAAGGAGTCCCCGCCATAGTCAGACACACTGACGGACAGAGAGGAGAGCGACTGATCCTCAAGGAACGAGGACTGCCCCACAAAGTTTTCATAATACTCCTAAAAGCAGAATGAAAAGAAAGAAAGAAAAAAAAAAAAAAAACAGAGGCCAACCTTAAACAAGGCATTCAGAGAATACGAGCAGCTCTCCTGATTGAGCAGTTCATAAAACTGTATAGTGTAATTTGTTCAAATATTGACTTCTAAACTAAAATAAAGTAAATTGATTGACACTTGTCATACAGATATTATTCTGAATTTAGATAGTGCTAAGATCTTGTCAACTAGAAAGGCCAAAATTGTTATCTTGTCACAACTGTGTCTGTTTATCTTATGCACAAGGATTGCAGAGCAGTAACATCATATGTTAAGGAATTGTAAATTATTGTGGTGGTAAAAGGCACTGTGGGGAGTTAGCGCACAACTTTACCACAGAGGTCCTTGACATGCAAATCGCAAACTGCATTTCACAGTCTATGCACTTGGGGAGGCAACTGTAACCCTGTGAATAGCTGAGTAAAATGTTGAGCTACGAGTTAAAAGACTTCTTTGGTCTTTGATATGAAAATCGCTACAGACGATTGGCTCTTGGTGGAGTACTGGAGGTTGGGAACCCTATGATGGCCAAAAACTTTAAGCAAACTGGACACTGCCAGCGACAGCATCTGATCCCCCTCAAAAATACCTCTCCTTACTTTTTACAGGTGAACTAAAAATGTCTGTTGGGGAAAAAACTGGCACAGATCTCTTTAAATCAACAAGTCTTTTGGCAGTTCCATGACTTCGGAATCAGATATCATCAAAGACATTTATGTAAGAACAAAATAGCTCAGAAATATGTTTTCCAAGTTAACAGAATAAAACAGTGTGGCTTTTAACAGTCTCTACAAATGAAAATAAAGTGAGGAGCATGCATGATTTCGGTCAGGTTACACCCATCAGACATATTTTAAAGATGTAAAAAAAAAAAAAAAAAAAAAAGCTGAGCTGGCTAAGAGTATTTTTAAGGAGACCTGACTGATTCTTCAAAGGGATAAAGAATCTATGCACACAGCAGACACAGGGTCTCTGGGGTTAAACTCTGCAGTTTGGTCATGCTAGAATAAACCTGTCATTGCTGAAATTCAGCTTATGGAACACAGAATCGATTCTGACTGGCTGGTCTGAGAGATAGGCAAGCCCTGGCTATGCCTTGTCGATTCTGATTGGCTGGTCTGAGAGATAGGCAAGCCCTGGCTATGCCTTGTCGATTCTGATTGGCTGGTGTGAGAGATAGGCAAGCCCTGGCTATGCCTTGTCGATTCTGATTGGCTGGTGTGAGAGATAGGCAAGCCCTGGCTATGCCTTGTCGATTCTGATTGGCTGGTGTGAGAGATAGGCAAGCCCTAGCTATGTCTTGTCGATTCTGATTGGCTGGTGTGAGAGATAGGCAAGCCCTGGCTATGCCTTTACTAAGTTGAATTTTAGGTATACTACATTTAATCAAGCATGACCAAGGCTGCATAGATTTAACCCAGAAAACCCTATCTCCACTGTCAGCCAATCAGTGTATTAAGTATCCTTTCAGAGGGATACAGAATCGATTCTGATTGGCTGGTGTAAGAGATAGGCAAGCCCTGGCTATGCCTCGACTAAGTTGAATTTTAGGTATAATACATTTATTCAAGCATGACCAGCCAGGAAACTAGAGTGACATCATTTTAGACAGGTGATTGTCACCTTACAGCACAGCAGTGGAAACCTGTCAATTTTAACATGGGGAGACACATATAATTTTGAAAACGCACAAGACAAGATCAGATTAATTTTGTGAATTATCTTCTTGGGTGGGCATGGATGTCAAATATTGCAATAACAACGACAACTTGTGTTTAGTTTTGTGTATACACAAATACTGCAATGTTAAAAGATAAACATGTCGTACTGCCCAGAGATGTCATCTAGTTGTAAGGACATAACTCTAAAACTGCCTACTTCCTGATGCATTGAAGACTGAAAACAGACTATTAGCCACTCACCTTGCGGCCCTGTAGCTTCTCCAAACAGGCAGGCACTTCAGAGATGTTGGAGGGGGCGCTCAGCGCTAGACTGGAGAACTGGGAGAAGATCTGAGGAGTGTGCGTCACAGGCTTGTGCTGGAACAACAACATCGGAGTTAACATTTCACAGCGTTCCTCTAATGCTCAAATATCCCTACGAACATGGTATTTTCTGACCTGCATGATATTCTACAAATTTAACTTTTAATCTGGCATTTTTAAAAGACAATATGAAACACCATGTCAGAGGAATTTGAAGAACCATGTCGCACCACACATACTCAACACAGATGTGGCTGAAAGGCAAAGCAGCGTTTATGTGAAGTCATCAGAATTAACTTTGTCACAGAATTAACCTGCGCCTGATTGGATAAAATTATTAACGTCGCTGCGTTTTTGATAATGATTTTGCTTAATTTATACTGCAATATCTCTGTTATGAAACATCACAAAAATATTTATTTATTTATTTCATTGGTGTTTTACACCGTTTTCAAGAATATTTCTCTTATATTACGGCGGCCAGCATTATGGTGGGAGGAAACTGAGAAGAGCCCGGTCAGAAACCCACGACCATCTGCAGGTTGCTGGCAGACCTTCCCACAAGAGGAAGCCAACATGAGCTGGATTTGAACTCACAGCACATCACAAAAGTAATAAGGCAACGGTATGCCATTTAATCTTTATGTGGGATACTTTACCAGCTTCATATACACATTCAGCCTGGTGTTAACATTTCTTTCAATTCACAAGCACTAGGCTGTTAGTTAGACTCTTACAGTGTGGGTGAAATTGTCAAAAAGTGACACAAAAGACTTTTCTGCCACATTCTGTCACAGTTGCCACCATCCACACAGCTTCTTTCTCTATGCTGGCCACCAAGTAACGCACAACAACACTCACCATTGGCAGCTTCTTCTTTTTACTGCCTTTCTTGCCTTTTCTGGAAATTCCTCCAAAGAGTTCCTCGTCCGGTTTCTTGAGGAGGACGTACATGCCGTCTTGGTGTGAAATAGCAGGGGCAGGGCCTCCTGAGGGGACAAGCAAAACACAATTCATGAGAAAGCAGAAAAAAAAAAAGCTGGAAAAGAATTTCTAGATGCACCCATAATAAAGGGAAGTAACTGCGTAATACGGTGAGGTTCTCACACCTACATGTATGTCAGCTGCTAATGAATTCACATCCCACACTGAATACATGTATGCGAAGACTTATCTATGAGCTGTACAACCGAGTCAATTCTTTAACATACAGTTTACAAAATATGCACGCCAAAATTTTAACAAAAATTCCATGAAGACCAATCAGAACGTCTGATGCAAAATGTCTTCAAGGATCAGGGAAGGTGTTGGAAATTGATTTGAGCTCTGTGCAGACCAAATTTAAGGAATCTATAAAAATTTGGACACCTTAAAAACCTTTATCTGCCATTAAAATGTATGACACAGCAATAGCCTTAGGGAGGATTATGACAACCTGGAAATCACTCAGCGAGCCACATACCTGGTGCTGAGGGGCTAGCCTCATCCCCAGCAGAAGGGTCAAGGTCAGTGGTGAGGAATCTCTGGAGGTATGTTATCAGTGTGTTACACAGCAGCTTCTCATCCTCAAATGGCTCTTTCTGGGATTCATACTCAGCCCTGAAACCAATACTGCCTGGTATTCTCTTTTTCTTTTCTTTTATAAATACATGTACAAATGATACACAAAACTTTAACATTTTCTGCGCTTCTGTTGCTGTGCTTCCATGAACAGGGCGTTTATTAGAAGGGGGTTACCAGTTAACAGCAGCCCGCTATTTTTTTTATAACACAATTCCGCATATGACCACATCCACTTAAATCGAAGCTCCTAATTTACTTCATTCAATGATTGGTCAGGTAGCTGGTTACCTTTCAAGGGTTAAAAAAATAATGAAAGCCCTGCATGGGCACAAGTCAGGATTTGTCACAAAACTGTATCCACAAGACAAGGTACACTGACTGTAACCACTGATACCCATGTACATGCTCCATACAAATGAAATCATGTTATCTTTTATCTCTGCACAAAATCCCCAAAAATTATGCCTCGCCACATCAATAACTCCGCAGGGCTCGAAATTAGCACTGCTCTCAAGGTCCGTGGATTTTCTGTCGGACCACTACATATTTGTAATAATTCTTAGGCCAATTCAGATCAACACAAATCTTTTTGTGTCAGAGCCAGTAAACTTGAATTCAAGTTAAATTAAATTCAAAACCTGCTAAGGTATATATGTTCATTTACATTTGTTGGAAGAGTTTATGAAAGGGTTCGTTTTCATGATTTTTTTTCTTTTAGTAATTTTTTGTCTAGGAAAATATGATAGTTCCCTTTTTCCAGACAGAAACTTGCACTTTAACAAAACTTACAACTCTTTCTGTTGTGCTTCCACGTGGGCACGTTTCTCCTCTTCTCTTTTCTTCAAGCTTTCCTGACGCTGTTTCTTACGCACCTCGTCTTTCAACCCGTAATACTCTTTTTCGTACTTCTTGAACTCTGACACCAAATGCCTTTTCTGCTCATAAAGTTCATCCAACTCTGAAATCCAAATGGATGAATTAAAACAGGGCTAAAATAATAAATTAAATTAAATGCTCAACCGATTCAACCAGCAAAGAGTAGGTTTAGACGAAACTCGAAAACACAATTCACAAGGTTTTGAAAACTAAAATGTACAGTTCACGTAGTTGACCACACCGACTTGACAACTTAAAAAGTAACCTGCTCACATTAAATAACGAATGAAAAAAGTCCACTATCTATTTATTTATTTATCTATTTGATTGGTGTTTTCCATTCTACTCAAAAATATTTCACTTATATGATGGCGGCTAGCATTATGGTAGAAACTGGGCAGAGCGCGGGGGAAACCTACAATCATCCGCAGATTACTCATAGACCTTTCCAATAACGACCACAGAGGAAGCAAGAATGAGCTGGGCTTAAACTCACCGCTGTCGCATTGGTGAGAGGCTCTGTTATACTACACTGCACTAGCATGTTAATTGCCAGGTCATGGAGAAAACATGCACCGTTTGTGGTCAAATTTGCAGAGTATTTATTTACTTATTTGATTTTGGTGTTTCACGCTACACTCAACAATACGTCACTTGTACTACCATGGTGGGAGGAAACAGGGCTCTCCACAACCAGCTGCAGGTTGCTGCAAGGCCTTTACACATATGGCTGCAGAGTTCTTTGTATTTAGGGTAGATGACAAAACTTCTGTGTTTGATGATTTACATCACTAACTTTCTTCAAAAGGTAAAAGGTAACATTTAGTAGCGTCACCTCTCTCCCATAGTAACATGCTTCCTTATAACACAGGCTTTAATATAAGACAGTCACAAATGTGTCCAGCAAATTGTTTACAAAATCATTGTTGCCCACATGTCATAATTTCAAACGACATGCTGTACAGAAAACCTTCAGATTTCGTAAATTTTTTTACACCCAAGAACTTGTTTATCCAGATATTTATCAATGCTGTGATGTCTATTCCTATATTATATATGTCGAAATCTCAGCTAACAAACTTCATACATTCATTTCACTTATAATGACCCAGGAGCCTTTCATTAATGCAGTTTCTTCCCATCATAATGCTGGCCTACACTGTATGAGGGAAATATTCTTGAATACCGCAGAAATACCAATCAAAAAAAAAAAATAATAAATACAACACATCACGCAAGACTTGTCATTTTAAAGAACATGTTGGCCACCAGAAACAAGGGGCAAAGGATCGAACATTTCAAAACTCCCATCATGAATATCTCCCCGAAAATCTTGAATAAATCAATGATTTATTTATTTATTCATTTGACTGGTGTTTTACGCCGTACTCAAGAATATTTCACTTATACGACGGCGGCCAACATTATGGTGGGAGGAAACCGCGCAGAGCCCGGGGGAAACCCATGACCATCCACAGGTTGCTGGCAGACCTTCCCACGTACGGCAAATGAATCAATGAGGAATCCATTAGTGATGCCATCAATTGGAATTCTCAATGCATTTTTTGAAAGTTTTAAGTTCAATCAGAATAGGGAAAGTTTTCTATTTATGTCTGTAAAAAGAAAAGTAGGACAACAGGATTAGTAGCCTTTCTGATGTGTAAAACTTTGAGAAAGTTGAGTGAGTTGCACAAAAAGCCTACCTTTCTTCACTGTTTCATTTTTTGACTTATTGACAGAGTTTTTTCTTCTCAAATCATCTTCCTGGCTCTTCAGGCTTGATACCTGCTTGTACAATCGCTGAATAAGAAAATAAAACAAAAATGAAATTAAATTACAAAATGAATTAATTTTTCTAATTATTTCATTTCTTTGATATATCTGACACAAACTGAAACAATCCCCATCATGAGCAGCTCGGAGAATAAAGACCAATTCCATTCATGTAGTGTAAAATTGTACGGGACTGTATCTAAGCAAATGCATGATTTGTACATTTATAGTTTATGCCCAAAATTTAAAAAAAAAAAACTCTGCTGTGAGACACCCTTAGGTGAAGGCAGAAAATTGGCCAGGTTGTACGTTTTATGGGCAATGATGAGTAAGCTTTCCGAACAGAGTAGCTTGGGGGGTGTGCCAAGTTCATCTAGTATTATCAGGCAATTATGAGGCCATCCTAACAAACTTCTTTGTTGTACACAACCTGGCCCTACTTAAAGAATAAAGTAGGTCTACAGGAAAGTCTATTGTTCCCTATATCTTCTTCTGTCTAATGAAAAAGATGAAAGAGGTTTAACCGAAACTAACAATGAAACAAGGCATTCACAGCTTAGCAGTAGATCACCTGATAATGTTCAAGTTATGTAATACATTTAAATACTGGCCTCTAAACCAAAATAAAGTAATAATTGACACTGTCACAGACATATATTATTCTCTAATTAGATAGGGCTCAGATCTTGAAATTAAATCAACAGAAACGGTTAGTATTATTATATCGTCACAATTATGACTGTTATAATATATGTAAGGATTGCAAAGCCGTGGCTTCATACGTTATGGAGTTGTAAATCATTGTAATGGTAAAAGACACTGTGGGGAATTCATGCACAAATTTACTGCCGACGTCTTTGATATGCAAATCGTGACTGCATTTGGCAATTCATGCACTATGGCTGGCAACTCCAACCCTGTGACTGTCTTGAGAAAACTTCTTGGTCTTTGATAAGCAAATCTCAAACAATGATTGGCTACCTGTGTACTGTGGGTGGGCACTGTAACGCTATGATTGGTTACCTGTGTACTGTTGGGTGGCCACTTCAACTCTGTGATTGGCTATCTGTATACTATGGGTGGTCACTGCAACCCTATGATGGCTATCTGTGTACTATGGTGGGGCACTGTAACGCTATGATTGGTTACCTGTGTACTGTGGGTGGCCACTTCAACTCTGTGATTGGCTATCTGTGTACTATGGGTGGTCACTGCAACCCTATGATTGTCTGTCTGTGTACTATGGGTGGGCACTGTAACACTATGATTGGCTATCTGTGTACTATGGGTGGTCACTGCAACCCTATGATTGGCTATCTGTGTACTATGGGTGGTCACTGTAACACTATGATTGGCTATCTGTGTACTATGGGTGGGCACTGCAACCTTATGATTGGCTATCTGTGTACTATGGGTGGGCACTGTAACGCTATGATTGGTCAAAAACCAAACTGGACACTGACGCTGCCACCGCCAGCTTCTGATCTCCCCCTCACAATACCTCTCCATACTTCATACATGTGAGCTAAAACTTTAAAACAAAAACCCCAAAACTTAAAAACAAAATCTCATTTAAAACTACACGTACTTTTTGTGGAGGATCAGTCGAATTTCACCGAACATATTTTCAATGTTGGACTAATCCAATGTTCTTAATTATTGTGTAACTGACAGGATAGTCTACCTCACGGTCTTCTCTGAGCTTCCTCTGTTTGGCTCTCATCTCATCCACTTCCTTCTTCTGTGCCAAGAACTGGCTATAGAAAACAGACAAACAGAGAAATCAAGAAAAGATCAACCCCATGCAAACAAAAACACTTTTGTTGTTTCCAAAAGCAAGTTACATGTGTGTGAAGGCTGCTTTACACAATTCTGTAGAAATGTGATGGGCTTGCAGTGCATGAAATACTCATTTTTTCTGCCCTGTTCTATCTCTCAACACTCTCTCTTTGAACACATACGCATAGGCATGTCTATATTTTATGGGGTAAAACATAACTGCTCCTTTCTAAAGAAATACATACAAAAGAAGTTCCAACACTAATTACTTAATTTCAGAAATTTCTGTGAGTAGTACTCACTACAAACACATGTACCTGTCCAAGACACATTATCGTTATTTCAACCCCTGTCTTGAGTCTGTCATTTCCATATAACGTGGAAGTACCCAATGCTTGCATGTTTGAATCAGTCATGATCTTCACCAACCATGCCTATTTATTTCATCGTTTAATGCCACACACAGGATTCTTTTTTTTTTTTGACTTATTTGCGCAGTGAAATACAGTAAGAGTAAAAGTGAGAGACCACTTGCCTGTTGCTTGGAGACAACTCATGTACAAACCTTAGAACCTTTTTTGAGCGTTTCAAGCTGTCTATTTCCGCCACAATTTTCTTCTCTTCTGACAGACGGAAATTTTGGTTCTTCAGCTGATAATCTAATCTCCTAGAAAAGCAAAAAAAAACAATTTTAATTTGCTTTAATTTGCAATAGTTAAGACTATCCGCAAACATTCAACCACACACAGGTGCCCATGACCTAAGGGGTTTTGTGCCATCTACAGTGAATGGGACTCTCCCTCCCTAAGTTAATGTTCCATGTTATAAAGCCCCTGTTAATTCTGTGTTTGTTTCTGATGAATTTGTTGGAGAAAACAGACCTGCTAAGTGTGATAATGGTGAATTAATCACAATTATTCACTCTAAAACAAAATGTTCATGAATTTCACGACAAAAGTACATGAATTCTCAGTGAAAAAATATGTATGTGAATTCCGAGATAAATGTTTCTGAATTCCCGGAGAAAGTTACGTAAATTCCAAGAAAAATGAATTTTAAAATTTTGAAAAGCCTTATTTCATTTTTCCAATTAATATGTTTGGTGTCGTACGCCGTACTCAAGACTACTTCACTAATTCGATGGCGGCCAGCATTATAGTGAAGGAGAATGCGCAGAGCCAACCGGGGTGTGGGGGGTGCGTAGGGGGCGAGGCAGGGAACCAACAAACCATCCACAGGTTAACAATGATCTCAGAGAGGATGTCAAAAAACTGACCGAGAAACCATCAGAGAGACTTAAAAGGCTGCTTGTCTCTGCTAACAAACATAGAAACAAAAAGCTATCTCTTGACCCACTTTATGTTAACAAGTGGCATTATTATATTAATTTGAATACATATTATATGAAGCTGAAAATATCAACATTTCACAATTTTTTCTCTCCGGGGAGAGGTGGAAAGGTCTGCCAACAACATGCAGATGGTCGTGGGTTTCCACTGGACTCTGCTCGGTTTTCTCCCACCAGAATGCTGGCCGCCGTCGTATAAGTAAAATATTCTTGAGTACAGCGTAAAGCACCAAACAAGTAAATAAATACTTTTTTCTCCCCCTATTAAAGACACAATAATATTCTTACATTTCTTACCTAGATGCAAGTACATCTCACCCTAACCCTGACTCTATACATGTACATGTGACACTGGAGTTTTTGTGGGGGGGGGGGGGGGGGGGTCTGTAAATTCACTTCTGAGTTATCCTAAATGGAGAGGAACATGGCAATCCCTGTATGTATCTGTCTTTTTCCAGTTCTTGATGTTGATGTAGTATGCTTCCACAGCACTAATAACCCTGCTGTCTTTCATACTTCAAGTTAACCATGAAATAAACATGTCTTAAAACCAAAGCTATGACTTCACGTTCCCGGACAATGAGTCTCCAGGGGACAGAGAACAAAGTGAGCAGTAACAGTGGATAAGAACTGTTGGGTGGGGCGTCTTATGTGAATCAATTCTAACATGCATTCAAGCTTCTGGTGACAAGCTGGTTTAGTGGCACTCACCTAATGGCTTCCTCTATCTTCTCCTCACTTTTGTAATGTAGATTGGACTGAAGGCGAGATAATGCCCCCATCTGGATAAAAAAAAAAAAAAAGGTCCATATAGAACAGAAACATTTTTAATTTATTCATCTCACTGGTGTTTTACACTGTATTCAAGAATATTTCACTATGATTTTATGATTTTACATGGCGGTCAGCATTATGATGGGAGGAAACCATGCAGGTTATTGCATGCTGTCAAGAGGAAGCCAGCACAAACTGGACTTGATCTCACAGGGACCGCATTGGTGAGAGGCACCAGGGTCATTGCGCCATTCTGGTGTGCTAAACACCTCGACCACAGGGGGGCCCAAAACACTTGATTTATAAATGAATGAACAGTTAAGGCCATAGCTTTAGCGAAGGGGGTGTCTCAGGCCAGATTTTCAGTTCTGCGTAAATCTACGATTATGACTTGATGGCACTTTAGCATTACTGTAAATGAGATGAGAAATCAATGTTTAAAAGTCGATTTGTGAAATGACCTGTTGCTATGGGAAAGGAGGTAATATGTCAAAGGCGCTGTTGATATACATGTACATACTCTAAATGACCATAAATTTCGCCCAAAACTAACTTGCCCATTGGATAAAAGAGTGCATGGGGTAAACCAGCAGCCTTTGGCAAATTGTCGACAAACTTTCCCCAACAGGTCACACACAGTCATGCACACCGTACCAGTGCAAGGTAAGTGGTCATTAATAAACAAAAGTTCTGAACAAAACGGACCTACAAATTTACTGTCAATATTGAAAAGGCCAAGGCCTAACAAAAAGTGAGTCATTGCACAGGACCGGGTTTGAACCTGCGCCTCGTGCCTCCCAGTGAGTGAAAGTCAAATGCATAAACCTCTCAGCCACTGCTCACTCCCTAGTCGATATATACAGTAGACATGTAAAACTGAACAGTTCAAATATACATGTAAACTTCATCTATGTCATAAAACAAAAAGCTGATCTGTCAGAGAAACGATCAGTAAAATTCACGTAAAATAAAAAAGATGATTGATGCCTTTTAATAAAAAAAAAAAAATCTTACACACAGTCTGCAGTGGTATAGTCAAAAGTGAACACAGTCTGCATGTTACAGAGGAGATTCTCAAGATTTCAGCGCAAGCCTGAGTGGGTGAGACCTCTATAACCAATTCCAAATTCCCTACATCTGAAGGACCCATAAATACTAAATATTTGAAATATTAATTTATTAATACTAAATACTTGAAATACTAATTTATTAATACTAAATACTTGAAATATTAATTTATTAATTTATTTTACTTCTTTAATTGGTACTTTATGCGAAATATTTCACCCCTAACAACTGGGACCAACAATGTGGAGGGAGGAGACAGGGCAGAGCCCGAGCGGAAATTCACGACCATCCACAGGTAGGTGTCAAACCTTTCCACATACATGTACGGTCGGAGAGTTGAAATATTAAAGCTATGAAAAACGAGTCTGAAAAACCCTTTTTCATGCGTGTCCAATGTACATCATATACATGTAGGCCATACCTCGGCTGTTGAAGATTATTTGAGGAAAGATTGTTTTTACCAAGCTGAGGAGAAAGAAATCACAGAATGCTCTTCTTTGTTGGCCATTTGTTCTAATTTCTTTAAGTGCCTAGCAGTTCTGTTTTATTCGTATCGCTGAAATATTGTTAAGTACAACATTAAACCCCAAGCACTCACTCTCTCACTCTGTTTTATTCACTTATAACAGTGTTCCACTCACACAACTTTATGTCTTGTCCAACTTATCAATTCTTCTATTAAACAAAATATATCTCTGACTACACATACTGTACCTGTAGTAAAAGAAGATGACAACTGTAAAACCCTGCCTGTCTCCTCTTTCATGATGCCAGTAAGTGTTCAGAAAAGTTTGATTTGTGCAAGTTTCACATTTTAGTAATGATGGGTTTGGTACTTTTCTGGTGGGTTTACACTGACATATCCAAAATATCCTATAGGTAGGCTACATGTACATGTATCGAAAAGAGAAATAATGTGCAGATCAATGCCGTCAACAAATGTTTTTCTGTACATATCCGTCTGCTGGATGAAATTAACATCAGGAAGATCGTAAGAGGAGATCAATGACCAGATGTTAAACTGCTGTTCAACCATGCATAAAAATAAATTAAAAAAAAAAGAATTAATCCCACACACATCCTTCACATTCAGGTGAGTGTATTTCACCATCAAATGTAAAGCACAGTGTCTGTCATGGTTAGGTGATTACACGGGTGTGTTTCTCATGAAGGAAGAGAATATGGTGTGAAAATAGAAAGCCTCAACTGTTCAAGAACTTATTCATGAAGTTCACTACCTGAAAATAAGTTTTTCAGGTAGTGATTAACACCTGAGTGGTACTAAGGGCACGAGCATGAGCCCTCTGGGCAGGGCTTGTCGCTAGGCCTGCTTATGGCTAACCTCATCCTGGAGAAGGTGGAGGGGAGAGCAGAAGGGAGGGTAATTATAGCGGACTAATTCCAGTAAAAACGCAACATTGGTGTGTCAGGATAATAATCAAAAGTGAGAATTCCATTGTGTTTTCATATAATAGTGGTTGTGCACCATCAACGACAATAGTGGTTGTGCACCATCAACGACAATAGTGGTTGTGCACCATCAACGACAATAGTGGTTATGCGCCAACAACATGTACACCTTCTCAAGTAGACAGAAAACATTGTCAGGCTTTAAATCACATCTTGTCACATTTATGTTAATTCCTCAATATCTTCGGATATGAAAGAACAAACTTCAGTGAGATTTATACACCACTTTAATTTCCTTTCAGAGACAAATCTACACTGGCTGGCTCGACCAATTTCAGGACTTCACAAAACGCATAATTTTATCAGTTTACACAGAATAATGCCTTAGCAAGTTGCTAGAATAAACACCTGGTAAACTTGTGAAACGCTTAAAGAATTCCAGTACATACGAACTACATGTATTATGAAGTGGTGACTGACAAACCTCACATGCATATATATGTAAATAACATTGGGGGATGTTCAAAACACTATTTTTATAAAACGGGTTTTGAAATTTGTTAACCTCAAGTTAAATGCAGGGCTGCAAATGCTGAGACTAAAACCCATCAAGTGGATTACACAACAACACCAGGTGCTTGCAGCCGTCTGATGCCAAAACTAGCAGTGACTCAGCTGACCCTTTTTTCAGAT
Organism: Liolophura sinensis; assembly: GCF_032854445.1. Taxonomy (NCBI): domain Eukaryota; kingdom Metazoa; phylum Mollusca; class Polyplacophora; order Chitonida; family Chitonidae; genus Liolophura; species Liolophura sinensis. Next base: position 11,239,556 of record NC_088297.1, on the reverse strand, counting down.
CTATGGTTGGCTCAGAACCAGGTCACATGGTTGGAGGGGAATCCCCCTCTCAGTTCCGATGAGCTTTAGTTCTGCTTTCTGTCGGTATGATAGGCTAGTTTCACTGCATGTAGAAGTTTGCTATGTAGATAATTAATAAGATGTACTTTAATGACAAGTTTGCAGAAATGCATCAACTTCAAGCTAAAAGCTGACAACATTATTCAAGAAAATACTACATCAACAGTGCAGAAAAAAAAAACAATAAAAAAATAAAAAAAAAAAAACACAGGAAGCATCAGTATCGTGAAAATGATGCAGAAAACACTTTACTATTATCTGATTGTGAAAATGTGCTGACACAATATTTTCAAACTAACAAATTAAGATTCTCACTGTATTTATTACCACTTACAGCAATCTAGTATACAGCACAAGTGTATGCTGGTACTGGTAAATATATATCATACGTATGCACTAGAGGTTTCTAGGTAAAAATTGAGCAGCTGTTAAACTAGTCATATCACACAAACACACAAAAGGAGCACAACAGTCTTTTTCCTGGTAGACTTAATCTGGAATGTTCCAGACATCTATGAAGACTAAATCCAAGGACCCATTAGACTATCACTGATGTGATCACAGTGTGTTTGGGCTATGCCCAGTTTTTTTCAAATTATAATCCTTGTGGTAATTAATATAGTAAAATATGCTTGAGAATCAAGGCAGCATAAAAATCTAATCAAGTAAATAAATAAACCAAGTACTAGAACTTGCAGATACTCTTTAGAGGTGCCCAAGTTGGAACATGTCTGGAAAAAGCTCCAAAATCATGGGGCATATTGCCTAAGAAATTTATCTTAAATGTTTGAAACAATATGTTTACATATATGTGTGAAGTAGTTTTAGACATCATTAATTTGCTATAAAGACATTAACATGTTTCTTCATGTGTAAAAATGTTCTACAAAACCTATTGTGCACTGTGTGCAGTAAGTGTTTAACCATACATGTACGACACATTCACATGGTAGTGCTGCACATGTGATGCATCACCTGGCAGTGCTGAACATGTGATGCATCACCTGGTAGTGCTGAACATGTGATGCATCACCTGGCAGTGCTGAACATGTGATGCATCACCTGGCAGTGCTGAACATGTGATGCATCACCTGGCAGTGCTGAACATGTGATGCATCACCTGGCAGTGCTGAACATGTGATGCATCACCTGGCAGTGCTGAACATGTGATGCATCACCTGGCGGTGCTGAGCATGTGATGTATCACCTGGCAGTGCTGAACATGTGATGCATCACCTGGCAGTGCTGAACATGTGATGCATCACCTGGTAGTGCTGAACATGTTATGCATCACCTGGTGGTGCTGAGCATGTGATGCATCACCTGGTAGTGCTGCACATGTGCTGCATCGCCTGTCAGTGATGAACATGTGATGCACAACAGTTGGCTTGACACTACATATACGTACACCTGATTTATTTATACGATTGTTGTTTAACGACATACTGAATATTTTTCCGCATAATGTCAGTTTTATTGGTGGAGGAGCCAGAAGGTCTAGTGTAACACATATACCTTTGGCAAGTTACTCACAAACTCTCCTGTGTGCGACACACAACTAATCTCACCATATTGATATTTGTAGAAGACCAGTGCTCATCCGAGCCTCAATGGCCGCTTACAGTCAACTCGTACTAGCTATAACTCACTTATTCTGTTGATGATTTGGAATCTATACATGTACATGCTACAATCTATGTTACATTGTTGCCTGTTGTTGACACCACTCACTCTCTTACTGTATATATGTTGTCTTGTATCTCTGTATGTTCATATGGTTTGATAACAATGTAAGAACCTACATCGAAACGTCACCAACACAATAAATCCAGGAATTGTTATCCATAAGTAATGCCTCTGTCAATCTATACCATCCCAATTCCTAAATGCCTCTGAAAGAAGCCAAAAGGTTCTGAGAGTTCTATTGATCTTAAAAAAGGTGTTTTGGATTTTGGGTGGAAAGGTGGGATGATATAATAATGGAAAAATGTAAGTTTCTGCCCCAAATTAAGAAATTTTAAAATAGCTTACAAAAAATCCATACTCGCCAATTAAATCAAATTTCCTCCATTTACGAGAAAAGCTCAGATTATTGCCTCTCTGAAAATATCACACCTGTCCTACATTTATTTGAAGTGTCAAAATGGTTTCTATAATGTTCTTAAAGGGTCACATTGTAAGTTTTACTATACACAGTATTAATTATTCTGGAAGGTAACACGTGCACAAATATGGTTCCTAGTTTGTGAAATCCAATTATTTGGGCGATTTAGAAATAATACCAAAAAGTCAATTGGATTTACAATTTTTGCCAAAATCTACATGCCCTCTTTAAGGACATATATTTGCCCTGAAAAACAATTCTTTCGGGGTAAAACTTTACATTTGTTGTCGTTTACTACAATCAATCACTTACACTTTTTGTAATCTCCGTGTTCAAAGCCTTCAGTGAGATGTCTATCTTCTTGCGCTGGTCAATAGTGGCTTCCTTCTCCGCCCGAATGGCTCGAAGTCTTGCCAGCGTCTGGCCTTTTGTGTCATCAGGCTTCCCACTTGTTCCCTTCTGAGGTGGTAGTCAAGACCAATTCACAGACTCCTTTGTTTTTAATTAATTAATTTATTTGATGGGCGTTTGTATGCCGAACTCAAGAATATTTCACTTATATGACGACGGCCAGCATTATGGTGTGAGGAAAGCAGGCAGAGCCTGGTGAAACTCACGATCATCCACAGGCTGCTGGAAGACCTTCCCACGTACGGATGGAGAGGAAGCCAGCATGAGCTGGAGTTGAACTCACAGCTACCGCATTGGTGAGAGGCTCCTGGGTCATTACACTGTGCTTGCGCGCTAACCAACTAAGCCATGAAGGCCCTCCCTTTGTTCTATACACCTATATAGCAGCATGTAGGATGTTGGTTTCATAGCCACGTCATATATGACTACATGTATGCTTACAAACTTACAAAAAAAAAAAACCCCACTTATTATCATTTTACCAATAAAGTTGCTGAAGAGAATTTTCTCCATCAAAATCAGCTGATGAAAAAAGTTTTGTTCACTTGGTTAGATCAGATACCTCTCAAATCCTGATTTCTCTTAAAATCGGCCAATCAGCTATAAATTCTGCTCCCTGACATTTCTGTCTTTTGTTTATCTGAAGATGTCTTGGTGCGTATCCAGGATTAAAAGTCGCACGCCAAACGAGCCACATTTCGCTTGTACACAGTGTCTGAGGAGGGAAAGAACGGGGAATTGTGCAGAGGCATAAGGATAGCATCCTCCATCCAGAGATACAAATGAAGGCCAAAAAATTGCATTTAAAAGCATAACAGCCTGGCCAAAACATACATTTTCACAACGATCTAGCTCTTTTGTGAAAATGAACTAGACAAAGTGAAGGATACTATTTCTGCCTCTTTCTCTCGTATTATCTTCAAAATGCTCTCGATCTCTTCGTCAAACTTCTTTCTGTTCGGAGGTTTCATTTTCTTTAGACTTTCTTCCAAGTCATCCCCTGAAAATTATATTACACAAGCATGAGTATGATTAACACACATTCCAAAATCAAATATTCTTTTTCTTCATTTGGTGAAGAAAAATTGAATGGCTTAAAGTTACCGTAAATCCTCAACAAATTTGACCACTGATGTACCTGTAGTGCATGTTTTGGCATACAAGACAAACGGTCTTTGAACTTGATAGGTTACTTTAAAATTTATATGTTCATATCATATGTGCTCCTTCCTAAAAAATACATTTTAGTCTCCAAAATGTTATGAATTATGTTTTCCAATTGGATGTGAAGTTATACTTTAGTGGTTGAATTTATTGAGGATTTAGACTACATACATTGTATACCCATGTCTAATATTCAAATCTAAGTGACAATCCGGCCATACGTGAGAAGGTCTGCAGCAACCTACACATGGTCTTGGGTTTCCCCTGGGTTCTGCCCAGTGTCCTTTCCACCATAATGCTGACCACCGTCGAGTTTAAGTGAATCATTCTTGAGTAACATATAAAAAACAAAAATCAAATAAAGAAATATATAAATCGAAGCGATAATCAAAAACACACAGCAGTACCAAAGTTATAAATGTCATAAAACTTGCTAGCTGAAAATTAAGAATCTAGTCTATCTTCTTGATGTCCACACATTAACTTACTGCTAAAAACAGGTGTTTAAATCTAACTAGAGCCGCCCTGTGTTTTAAATACATCCATGTGTTGAAAACCCTCGAAAACCATGGGAATATAAATACACATCACACTGAACTAAAAACAAGAATTAGTTATTCCCCAAAAACAGCTGAGCAAACATGAATATTCTTAAAACAGAAAAACAAAAAATTCATTAAAAAAGGGCTATATTCCGGTTGAATAAGAGCCTTAGCTTGGCTAATATATCCGCCCTATCCTGTATAACAGGTCATGGCTATGAACAGGATATGGATATTCTAGAACAAATGTTCGATGTTGTTTGATACACTATTGCATTTTATACAGGTAGGTTACAAAATCAAAGTTGAACTTTCAGATAATGCATTACTTTAAAAGTCTTGCAATTTTTGTGGGACATAGTCTTCCCAAAAAACAAACACCATGATGTGTATAAGGACACTTGCACTTTTAGGGGATGTGTTGGGGTTGGGGATGACAGTAGCTCCAAAACTTATGGTCGTGAAGATATGACAGGCTGAAATAAGGGCTTTACTTTGAACAGAAACCCAGAAATCCCATTCTCATCATTACTCACAACAACAAAAACGACAAACGAGTCTAAGCCGATTCCCATACAGACACAAAGATAATAAAAGAAAAAAAAATAAATAAACACCTTCTCAAATATCCAAAAATTAACTTACAACCCTGACAACTTTTAAACAAGTATCTATGAGACTTTCCTATCTTTGTCCACAAAATCAGTTTACTTTTATTCATATATGTAGTAAAACCTTCCCTTGCCGCCACAGATTTGTGGTGGTAGATTTGGATCAGATTTAGCAGCAACTGATCCAACAGTTAAGTTGAGCTGATGGAGATGCATGTATTTCATATGTATACATGTACATGTTTGCTTGGGGTTTAGTGTTGCAACTTAAAAATTTTTAAACCATGTGACGAGGAGGAGTCATAAGGTGAGGTTTGTGTACATATATTGTGTCATCTTGTGGCATGATATGTCACTGAAGTATCATGTTGAAGACACCAGACATGACACCCCACCCAGTCACACCATACTGACACTGGCCTGTTTCCTTAGTCTAACCTCTCAGTGCTGAGTGCCAAGCCAGGCACCCGTAAAGTCTTAGGTATGGAATGACCCAGGTTTAATCCCTGGATTTCCCAACATTGAGGTGAAATGTCTAACTATTAGGCCCCAGTTAGAAGATAATTCATTCATAGTGAGTTACAGAAGCAATGTGGGGAGATACAGAAGCAATGTGGGGAGATACAGAAGCAATATGGGGAAAACATGATTATGGCCAGTCCAACCAATGTAGTTTTATCAGATTAAAAATATACATAAATTGCACAGGAAATTTGCTCTTTAACATATTCCTATGCTGAGGAATTATCTACATAATCTCAGTCTTGACCAGATTTATCAAATTTATATTTTAAAAGCCATTCAATCTTCCTCAAACTTGAGCAATGAAATAGTTCTCACATGGACACCACATGGAAATAATACATGCACATATGATTGTCAATCTGCTGATCCACTAATTCTTACAACCAGTATAAACTTAATACTGCTGTTCAGTTGGCTAATATAAATTCTTAATCTATCTATATTTCTGGCAACACATGGCGACCCATTTCTGTTCCTCTTTAATTGATTTTTGCATAACTTTTCGTGGTCACTTATGTCCTGCTTTATATTATAACAATAATAGACAATCTCTAGCATAATTGGTACACATGCTTCTGACATCAAAACATGCTTTGATATTATTATTTATGTATATGATACATGTTATGTTTTATGTTCTGGTGAAACCTTTACTAAAGGTTGTTAATTTTCAACATTTTTTTGCGTTTTAACAAAGCTAAAATAACCATCAACTGCACCAGAAAATTATCACATCATTCCTGACCCATACAGATAAAAGATGCACACTGAAATGTCATCTGGGGCCACCATTATAATATTTAAGTAAAGACTTTGTGCAGTTGATACATGTAAGATCATAATACCAATGATATAGGCTACATGCAATCTACAGACTGTATGTCTACACAAAGCCTTACACTTTTAAGAGAATCTCACATGATATTTCAATCTTTAGTGCGTCTTGTGTCAACGACAGCATCACTTTGCTAGCAGTCACTCCTAAGTCATGTGCAAAAAGGAAACCTGGCGATGTATAGGAGTTAAAAGGCCGTGCAAGCCTGTGACATCCCTGCAACAAAACAAGATACAAAATACGTCACAAGTGACCAGAAACCCGCCATTCTTTCAGTCATACTTACCCATGGCCCCGTCCTCTTTCAAGGCTTCCTCGCTGTTTCCTTCAGCAGAACCTTCCATGGTTATTGCATCAGGACAGAATATATACTGGGGCCCTGGCCTACTTTAAAGACCACAAACTTAATTTGTCGCGTGGAAAAATTTGCTTGGCTTTGCTATTTCAGCCATGTTGGTTGCATCACGTGATAAAGCGCCTACGTCAAAAGATGTGAACTCCACAAGGCCGAAGGTCAAATGGAAAGACGCGACGAGTGATAGCGTCGGTCTGGGTGGGGAAAATACATAAAACCCCACCTAATGTATTCGTGAAAATGACAACAATACTACGTTTCGTGCATTTCAATAAAAGACCAGAGATTTCTCGGATTGTTTTTGTACAGACATGCAGGGATTTCCCAAAGGAATGTGTTCCATGCAGTGATCCATGGTGCGGATTATGAATAAATACTAACCTAATTAATATTCATGAGGGCACTTGGCAGACCTACCACCCATCTTCATCCGCAGTTACCATATTCTACATATTGTAAATGAAAGATAGCTACTTATGTAATATACGTATATATTTTCAAACAATTGTGCGATTCTTGAAAATAATGGCCAGGATATCTGTTGTTCATTGTGGAAACTACATTTTTATGCGGTAGGAAAATGTAGTGCGGTGGTCTGGTTTGAACAGCTTGTTTGAGCGGGAAGCGTATGTGACGCCATTTTGTGAGCTTGTGAGATGCGGACGATGGATTTCGCAGGAAATTTTCACTCATTTTGTGGCACGTGAAAGACATACATATTGGCGATTTATGCAGTATTTAAAGATTATGTAATTTAACATCAAACAGGTCATATATTGGCGGTGAGTATTGTTGGAATTTTGCAGGAAATGGGTTTGAATATGATATCAAGTTGACCCACATAATCATTTGACGTTGCAGCTTTCTAATCCCAGCTCTTCTCAAAGAAATTACCGCGATCAGGCCGCCGTACCGTACTAAATGTAAACTACTTTGATTAATGTTTCGGCTTATTTTTACTCTGATGTCTCTTGATGGTTTATATAGTGATTTGGGTTCCCGGTACACGCAAATCTACTTGTTCTGTATACACAAAAGCGGGTTATTCCACCGGGTGAAATGTGATTTGAATAACAACAACAACATGGAGTCTTCGATGATCCAACACCTGCGTGTCAGCACTGACCGCCCTCTTTTTTCAGGCGTACAATTTTGTGTAGTCATTTAATTCATTGGCGAATGATACTGTTCATTCTAAGAATTGTTTTTTTTTTTGTTGGAATTAGATGAAAGTCGGCTCTTTTTTCTTTTTTTTTAATGACAAATGTATATAAATAGGCCTATATATTTTTATTTTATTATGGATACGCTTCCTTTCCTGGTACACCTTCATTACCTTCCTTACCTTCCTATATGAAATAATGCTAATGGTCATCCAATCATTTAACGACTGTATCTTATATTTTCACAGGTCTGGGACAGTGAGAATTCACAATGTTTTATGCACATTTTGTGCTTAGTAAGAAGGGGCCCTTGGCCCGAATATGGCTTGCTGCTCACTGGGACAAAAAGCTGACAAAAGCACATGTCTTTGAAACAAACATTGACAGCAGTGTGGATGCAATCCTCCAGCCAAAGGTAAAGTGTTGTAAGAACAAAATTTCTTAGGTAATAAATATTGGTTATTCAAACAGATATGTGAAACAAATGAAGTTTGGTGGCGTGTGGGCAGTTTTCTGAAATTCCGCATAAGTTGACAGTCCCATTGAAAGGAAATTCCAAAATATTTTTTGGACATAACTATAATGGGTCTACTGTCAGATGGCAAAACATTCTCTTTACACACTTTAACATATTTGAAATTAATACAAGTAATGAATAATACAAGACTGACTGCCAGCTTGAATATAACATATAAATATATGCATCAAATGAATTACAGTCAGAACGCCCTCTATATATAATGTATGTTAAAGATAGTGGCATTGGCTTCCATGTATGCCGTTGATCCTATGGTATGGATTCTGTATGTACGGCTGATAAATGCTATGGTAAAGTACACATTTTTAATTTATTTCTTTATTTCTTTCTGGACTTCAGAGTTTGTAAACTGATTGTATGTGAATATGATTGATGTTGTACAGAGAAATGAACAGGGAATATTTGATATTTCTGACAAAGATTACACAGTTAGACCTACTGATATTTGTCACCTACTTCCAGAAATACCTAGACTTACAGAGATTCGTACAGGGTGCTCGCTGTCTGAACAGTATTGTTGTTGTAGACCGTTGACTGCACACACGTTGGACCCCTGGCGTTTAGAGGGCGTTTTGACCTGATCCCCGTGAAACTCAAACACTATCCCTGAAAGATTTCAACTCATTTTTTTTTGTACTGGCCTAGCATCATCTGAGTCTCGACAATGTTAATCTTTTTTTGTCTTTGTTATTGAACAAGCCTTGCGCAAAGAAAAGACACCAACCTGAAGACCTGCTTTCCACACCCATTGATTTAGAATAGATTTAGTGGGAAGTTGGCGGCATTTGTCGAGGGGCGTACAGCGTGGAACCGTTCATGGCTAAAATAAATCTAATCTAAATCGATTAGGGACATATGGTGGCTGTGCGGAAGGCAGGTCATTAGAATGCTGTTTCTCATTTGCGCGAGACCTGTTTGATAACAAAGACAGTCGACCTGAACCTTTATTGAGTACAACAACGCTAGGCCAATATAAGAAAAAGAGTTGGAGTCTTTCGGGGCTAGACATACACAAATTGACCAGAACGCTATGCCACTCCCATAAAGGCTGACTGGCATCATTTATGGGAAATTCAAGCTGAGTTCAAATACATGAAACACATCTTGACAAATAAAGTGCCAGAGCAAAGGAGATGATGTGAGCAATAGAACAGGGATGAGAATTATCAGCTGATTTTTAGGGAATTAATTCAGGATTTTCAAAGTGTCTAACCATTGGCCAAAAGGTTCAGAACTAATAGTTTGGGTGACCTAGTTAAGACTGAGGTGTAGCTTCCTAGAGTTTTCAGTTAAATCAGTTGGTAGATAAAGGAAAATTTGGACACACCAGAGCATACAAGTTCGTCAAGTATTTGAAATCAAACATTTAATTCAACCTTGTTTGTGTCTTCATTCATTTTCCATGTATCAATGTGCAGTAATTGTACTCCCCTGCAATTTTATATCAGACAGGTGTTGATGGTGTCTTTTTCTATCCCCATGACTTGTCATGTTAGAAATATTATTGGACTGCAGTTGGCTCATGTCTTATTTTCTGAATTTCATTACTTCAGGTGAAACTAGCTCTGAGAACCTCTGGTCATCTCTTGCTGGGTGTTGTCAGAATATATTCACGTAAGGCCAAATACCTGCTAGCAGATTGCAATGAAGCCTTCGTCAAAATCAAGATGGCCTTTAGGCCTGGTGTGGTGGACCTTCCAGAGGAGAATAGAGAGGCTGCTGTTACAGCTATCACATTGCAGGAGAACTTCCATGATTTTGACACCACACTGGCAGACTTGAAGTAAGTACATGTGCTGAACAGTTTTCCAGAGGCTTAGTCTGATTTACCGGAGTTGGCAGTGCTATAATCATCAGAACAGTGAATGATAATCCATCAGAAGATATTTCAGATCGCCCCTTGTCTTGAGAAAATTGTTAGCAAACAGAGCTTTGTTGTAGGTTTATTTACACATACATTTCTGAATAACTGGAAATGAATTGTGTATCATGCTAGTAATATGTTGTCCTTGTACCTTTTAGTAACCAACAGATAACTTGGCTGTCTTCTGCTTAAAGAAACTTTCAAAAATATAGCTAACTTTATTTGCCAATGCTTCAGTTCGTGGAAGTGTAACTTTAAATTTGCCGTTATTGAAAAGGCCTAGTATAGGTTACACCTACTGTGATAATTAAAATGGCCACATTTTAGTGATGACCAGTGATGTTATAAAGTAGTTATTTGACTTGGTATTTATAATAATGCTCGGCAAAATCAAAAAGAAGTTGTGAGAGAATAGTTGTATTTTAAGTCTGGTGAGGCAGATAGTGTAACGTGGAGGACTGGGTTAGGAAATAAGCAAGACCTATATTTTATGGAAAGATGGATCAGATAAAATTATTAGTATCACCATTTTGCTTTGGTGTGGTAATAAGGTTGTTAGTCAAGCTGTAAGAACACTCTATAGTGTCTTTTCTATATTAATAAATGTTTAATGGATTTCTTGCTTGTTTTGTGTAAATTGCAGTGATATAGATGTTCAAGCCCAGTTTGCTGTCAACCAGAGTCGTCCTGAAGAGATTACGATGCGGGAGGACTTGGGAAATATAACTCTTGTTGGGGATGACGGATTTGGTAGGTTCTTGCATATTTTCCTTGATACCACCAGCAGCTTTAACTCCATTTGAGGCAAAACCAAAAACATCAACTCTCAAAGTTTGTCCATATATTCTGTGTCTTCTCCTAACCTTATTTGTGTTGAGTGAATTTTTGGGATAAACTATTCTTCAGCTGTTTATGGTTAATGGTTTAATTACTGTTTCCACATAGTTTATCACTATTTGGGCTGTGACAAAACTATTAGCCATATCATCTGAAGAAGTTATTATCTTCAAATTCTCTCCCTGATTACTCCCAGCCTCTGAATTTCACGCTAGAAAGCACTCAGAAACATCGATGAAGATCAAGCTGAGTTTGTGTGGACTAGTAATAATTAAATATTTATTTACAAGTGTGGATGCACAAGCACCGTCCAGTCAAGTTTCAAAATGTTATGGTATTGTGACATGGTCATATCCAGTAAAGGTGATAAGCTGATGTTTGACCACCATACCCATCAACTCCTATTCGATTTAAAATCCGTGAAAATGGTTCTCATTAGTGATAATGATGTCCAAGTGATAAAACTTTCTACGAGTTTATCAAGTGGAAACCTTGCGAACTGAGCCCATGCGTCTAGTCTGCACAAAGCAGAATTTGAGAAAGTTGTAAGACTTTAATATGGTCATGGAAGAGCATGACAGAACTTTGTGTAGCAGTTGTTACACAGTTCTAAAATAATGTTTAGAGGCTGAGATACTTCTACATAATGACATGCGTGAACTGTATGACTGCTGGTATTTTTCTCCATCTCCACCTCTAGGTGATTCAGGGATTAAAGACTTCGGTGGTGAAGTTGATGATGAAGAAATATTCTATTTTATATATGGCTATAGGACTACAGTTGTTCCCATAGATTGGGAAGCTGTTTTTGTGCACTGTCTCGAAAGGACGTTCGATAAATTCTGTTCCAAAGGAAACAAACAGAAACACAAAGACGTTCAAAACAATAATTTTATCTGTGATAATGGTAGAACTTGTAGCAGCAACAAAAGTGATAAACAGGATAAGCCATATTTGGAAAAGGTGGACAGTGGTATAGGACTGGAGAGTGATCCAGGCAACTGGAGCGAAGTGGAGTCTGATGACGAAATGAGTTCCAATTGGGCATCTCCACAGTGTTCAGTCTCGGGATCTCTCCGTGGTAAGAAGTCTGCCATGTCTGGGGTCATTTTTTTTTTTTTTCTGTGTGGAAGCAAACGGTTGATGAATGTCTCACATCAGCATTGGCTCAGTTCTCCCGTCAAAAACACCCTTCTAAACTCTCAGTTAGTGCATAAGTTTTCCAATTGGAGTCAACAATTAGATGATATACCTATGAAAAACAAGCACAATTTTGCTTCATTAAAGAATAGTAATAATGCAAAGAGTAATTGTTATCAGTAGTTTTGAAACAGAATTTGAACTCCTGGGAATTCATAGGTACAGTTTAAATAGAAAGAGCTGCTTTTTGCCTATTATTTAATCATTTTTCATAAATACGGCTAAAAATAAAAACAAGTTTAAACGCATAAGCTAGCTACTTCAGGAATCAAGTTTGTGGAGATGTAACATTGACAGCTGTTCACTGCTGGGCCTCTGAATTTTTTTTGAAATTTCAACTGTATGGTGGAGTGTCGGTTGAAAATTTATTAAATGACCCCAGTATTGGCAGCTTCTTTTCTCACAAATAAGTGTTTTTTTTGTTGAAGTATATGAACGATGTGGTTTAAATCGAGTGTTGCGAGAAACGGAGTGGGATGGAAAATATTTTGAGAAGCCTTTTGTGTTTGTAGCTGTCGTCAGCTGCTGACTCCAATTGGAATTTTGTGTTTGCTTGTAGTCGGCGCTTTATCACCTGCAGTCTTAACAGTGTGTGCATGTCTGCCTGCCTTATTCCTGCTTTGGTCGCTATATGAAGACCTCTTCTGATTAACTACAAGTATAGAACTTTTCCATACAGTATGTAAATATGGACCAAACACTTTGCTAACCTGTGGGTTTTTGACAGTCAGAGGCAAAATTAACTGCTATGTTAACATGTTAATCTGCATACAGTTCTGTTCATATTGAATTGTGTAGATTAACTTTTTGAATAAACATTCTTTTAGATGCCTAGTCAGTTTGTGCAAACCTTGTGGCTTCAAATTACGTACCGTGTGTGTATGGATCAGAGGAACAGGTGTTGGTTCATGCATGACTATTGATATTATACATGATTATTAAAATTAGTTGCTAAGTTTATTTCATTTATTGTGAACATTTCATAAAGTCTTTGCTCTTGAGTCACTAGAATCTTTAGTCCCCCTTTTAGTCTGTGATCTACTGTATGCCTTCCCCTGAACTTTGTATTTCTCTTTTGTTATTTCACTGACTTTAACCCAAGTCGTCTTTGCTTGCTTTGATTAACATAATGCTTTTAGAAAACAGCCTGCATAATTTAGGTCAGCAGTGTTGAAGATGTTTTATATCCCATCAATAAGAATAAGAGATTTCAAATGACTAATGCTTGACAAAAATTTTGAATGCAAAAAGAATTACGAGGACTTTTTTTATAATTGTAGCCTGTTTGTCTGCATCGCATTTTCCAGTTTGATTAAGTGAATGATATTTTTACATTTACCTTTTCTCATCCAAAATCAGTATATATGTTAAGTGTCTGCATATTCCAGCTGGGACACAAGCATTGACTTAAGTAACTATACTGTTCAAGTAAATCTCTTCACAATTTATCTTTTGTGTTGTGTGAATGTAAATAAGCACACCGGTTGTGATGGTTGTAAATGCAGTGCATGTTTTCATTCTGTAAAGGTAACAGAATCGCCTAAAAGCGTGATCAGGTATTGGTGAAGGTATGCTTTGACAAAAAAGTTTAGGAGGTTGCAGTGGTGTACCGGAGTGCGTTTTAAGACCTGTCCACCTGAAGGACTGTATTTGGTGCTTGGACTGCCAGTTGGGTACGTCAACATTTTTAGTTTGCGCTGACCTCTGATATTGTCGGTTGCAGGTGACGTAGGATTTGATGACCGAGAAATCTTACGAGATGTGTCGCACATGGACGACTCGTTGTACAAATCTCCTGAGCCTCCCAGCATACAGCTTGGAGATAAAGATGACAAGTCCTTGGAATCGAGTCTGGAGAAGCCCATGGACGTAGACTTGCCACCACCTGTTATGGATGATGGTTTTGGAGGAGCTGTGGATGATGGGTTTGTCGGTGAGTGCTCTTGATTGTCATTTTCAACTAAGTTAGTGTAAAAGATGCCAAACGTAGTTTTAAATTGTTCAACCATTTATTTATAATCATCCATTTGTTAATTGATTCCATTAACAAATGTTCCAAATGATGATGTAGTGACAGAAAGATTTCTTTGGATGAGTATAGTATGTTTCGATTGTTCTTGTGTGTTGTACTAAAATGTTTGCACTGACAACGTAACTGCAGTGTGAAATCATGTAGAGAGGGCATTGCTTGTGCATTTTATTATGGACAGGTAAGGTTACTAACCCCTGCATCTGTTTTAAATTCTTCTAACACTTACAGAATTTCTTGTTCTTTTCTTTTTCTTTTTGTTTTTTTTTTTGTTGGCTTTATTTTTCAAGTGTGGCACTTCTGATTAAGCTTGTGTAGCTTGAAAGCTTTCAGTTCTCAGGTGATGAACCTCCAATCTCACTGAATCCCTTAATTTAAAAAACAAAACACAAATACATGAAGGGAGTAGCACTCATAAATGCAAGAAGTAGGAACTTGTTGCTCATAGCATTTCAATCGCACTTATTGTAGCAATACTAAATTTACCCGCTCTGGTAGTTACCAAGGCTACAGAAGGTTACTAATACCAATTACTGATGCATGGTATGCCCCATATTTTGAAACATAAGCTATACTAGTATTTAAATGCACATTACAGAGAGTGAAATCTGAAAAGCAGGCATCTGCATAAAATAAAATTGTACCAAAATCAAGCATGGGGATTTTCCTCCAATTGGCTGATTTCAGACTTTTTTGTTTAAAATTAAAAAAAAACAAAAGCAGCTAATGTTGTCAGAACAGGTGATTGCTAATGTAATTGAGAGGTAGATTGGGGTATTTTCAGATTTTCTGTAGAATTTTCAGACTTTTTTTCTGGTCATCAGTTCCATGCCCACAAATTATTAATAGACAGTTGAAAATCTTGCACATATATACTTCTCCTGCACGGCAGTGTAGTTTTGTGTCCAGTTCATCAAGGTAAGTATGGGGCCTCCGTGGCTCAGTCGGTTAAAGCGCTAGCGCAGCGTAATGACCCAGGAGTCTCTCACCAATGCGGTCGCTGTGAGTTCAAGTCCAGCTCATGCTGGCTTCCTCTCCGGCCGTACGTGAGAAGGTCTGTCAGCAACCTGCGGATGGTCGTGGGTTTCCCCCGGGCCATGCCCGGTTTCCACCCACCATAATGCTGGCCGCCGTCGTATAAGTGAAATATTCTTGAGTACGGCGTAAAACACCAATCAAAAAAAAAAAAAAAATCAAGGTAAGTATGTAGCACTAACCCTGTTGACTCAGTTGTGTTGTTTTCTTGTTCTGTTGATAACTAACATTGTTGAATTTTCTTGATGGGGTAGGTGGTGCAGATGATGATGATGACGACGACGATGACAACTTTGGTGGAGATGTAGATCACGAGTTCTTTGGTGAGTTATAACCTTGCATTTAGTTGAGTAAGAATTGACATGGCACCAAGTATCACATTTTAATTTTGGCCCTGTTCATACAGTCTCACTAAATTCAGGTCTTGTAGCCTCTCCATTCAGTGACATTTCGCGTACAAGTTTTAAGGTAACACTTGCTTCCAGTCAGTGTGATAAGTTGCTAACCCATGTTCAGATAGAGACATCAAAACTTTGGTACTCAGTGCTAGATGTGTAAAGTGAGAATGAGATTAAAGAATAGCATACTGTTGTGGGGATAAGTGTTGTATCAGATATATTGAGAAGTCAGTATAACAGCTAGATCTAGTGAGATTGAGAAGTTAGAAGCCTGTCTGGCAAGATTGCAGCATAACTGTTTTTGATACATGTACATGTATATAAATGTTAGTAAGCGGCCAAATGGAGAACGTGTGTAAAATGTCATATTAAAACTAGATCAAAACATGCTCTCACACACAAATTGAAGAAGCCTGTCAAGTGGTTAGTGTCTATGGAACTAAACCAGAAAGATGTATTTGCTTCCACTTTGAGCTGAACCCAATGTAATCACTGCTTTGTTCTGACAGGTGGTAATTTCATGGATGCTGGAGGTCTGTTTGAGGACCCTCCATTGGCCGAAGTATCCATGCCCCCAGAAGTAGAAGCCCAGGGTACATCAGGCAGCACAGAACCTGGTAAGTTGCTGTTTACTGGAATTAATGGGATGTACATAATACTGCCCCAAATACATACACTTCTTACAGAAAATGTGCTGGTTTAAACCCCGTATTTGAAGTAGAAAACACTGAAGAAGTGGATTTCCCAAGATCAGTAGTAGTGACTGTTTCTGGTATTTACATTTTTATCATACTTCAGAGAAAAATAATCTTTTAGATAGGGTTTGCATAAGCCAAAGTAGCTAGCCTTACAGTTTTAGGGGTGTGATGACTAAATTTAGCTACCATGTTGAAATTTCTGCAGAAGTTTCGAGCCATTGAAATAAAGTAAATAGTCATTGATTTGTGTGCATTTTTTTTTTTTCAGTAACCAAAGACAGTGTATTCCCTGCGGCGGATGGGCAGGCCGAATCAGCACCCAGACCAGAACCAGCTGCTGGTGCAGCTGCAGCAGCTCCACCTGCCCATGAGCAGACAACTCTTGTTCATAATGAAGCAGAGGAGTTTGCCCTAGAGCCTATCGATGTCACAAGTGTTCAAGGTTTGTCTCCAAACTAAAGATGGACAGCTTAATATGTGCAATAATAAAAGATTTACTTGGTCTTTTGTGTCGTGTAGAGTACGAAGAATTGCTGTACATTTTCATTTTACCTGTCTGAAAAACATAAAGAATCTGCAGTAGATACAGCCAGAAGCCTGAATTAACTTTTTTGAACCACTTGCCACAGGGACAACTATTAAAAAATCCCATAATCATATTTCCATAAACTACCACAACAGCAAAAAACCAGAAGAAATTTAACATACCAGGAGTATGTGCAAATTTCACCTCTCTTAGAGTTTTCCAGTTGCAACACTTTAGTGACAGTTGATGATGTTGAGTGCATACATGTAGGCCAGTGTCCAACATTTCCCCACATAATCGTCAGTAATTTCAAGTGAAAAGGGGTTGATATTGTAGGTGCTGAAAAGAAAGGGAAACGGAAGAGAAAGCTGATTGTGGATGACCAGAAGGGTATCCCCAGTGAGTCCATGAAGATGCAGCTGTCTGACACCACAGACATTGTTACCACACTAGACCTGGCTCCTCCAACCAAGAAGCTGATGCACTGGAAAGAGACAGGTGGTGTGGAAAAACTCTTCGCTCTTCCTGGAAGACCAATCAACTCTAAGGCAGCATGCAAGGTAAAATGTGTCATTTTGTCCTAGGAGCTACTTTAAATCTGGAACAAATTGATAAGTGAAGTATACTGTATTTCACATAAAGGTTAGCTTTTTTTTAGCTGGCCTGTACAAAATAAGGTTAGCCATAGGTTTATCAAGGGGATGGCTTTGAGACACTGTATTCTGACAGAAATAATATGGATGAGATAGAGAAGGTTGCACTTGATGAATTCTTGGCAATGTGCATATGACCCGGACACTGATGCTTATTTTTGAATTTCTATGTTTCGTTTGTCAGCTTTATGGAAGGAACCTTGTGACAAAACCAATGAAGGAAGAGGCGACTGTTTTCGAGGAGGATAGGCCAGACTTTGAATCTCCAGAACTTCCTAGAGCTGAACAAACCATGCAAGGTGAGTAGCATATTCCATTTACACTAGCAAGTCTAGTGTCTGATAGGGCAAGTAATCATCTTCATGTTGTGTACACAATGACACCTTCTATGTACTTTGACGTCTGCAGTCGTAGGCTACACCTACATCTCCTGTAGATAAGTGAAAACCTTCATAAGGGCATCATTGAGACATTATTTAAATTCTGCTGACCATACTTCAGTAAAAACAAATTTTCTGTGGTCTTAAATTTTCTGCCGTTTTGTCTTCTCTTCTCTCTTGCGCCACTTGTTTTTTTTTTTTTTTTTTTAGTTTTGAGACAGTGTTACGAAGAAATGAATACTTGCATTTTCACAGATGAGCTGGGCTTACCTGCACAGGACCAGAGCACATTGATTGAGGAGCCATCTATCGCAGACGTTTCCAGACAGTCACGGAGGAGTAACCGCTCTGTACGGGAAGTCGAAACGCCGCGTCAAGAGCCAGCACAGCCGCTCCCTGTAGAAGAACCTTCCCTGAACACGACAGATCTGCTGACCACCAGCAACATAGGCGAGGGCCTGGTGGACCTGCCTGCAGAACCCAGTGTCCTGGAGCCTATTGACATGGGACCCAAGTACCTGGATGATGAGCCTCCCTCAATTGCACCCTTTTCTGTAGCCCCTCCGTCAGTCGCTCCTCCCTCTGTGGCACCTCCCTCAGTCGCGCCTGTAAGTAAATGTACATCGATTTTCACCATTAACAAAAACCTGGACCCAATTTGCGCAAGATTTCAAAACTTGTTGTTATTTGTTGGTCCGATTGCTTTTAGCCTAGACTACTTCATTTATGAAAACAGTCAAGTCCATTTCGACAGAGAATTGTGAAGGTGATCCCTAGACGATATGTGTGCTAAATGGCACAAGATGGGAGTATTACCTCTGGTGTACAATTACTTGTCAAAATAAACAAGTAGTTAAACAACATCAGATAGATAAAATTTTGTTTGATGGGCAGCACAATACATATATTCATATCAGAGTGGAAGGAGTTCAGTTGGGTGGAGGTTCAGACTACACTTTGAAATTGGTTCAGCCCTGTACATTATTAAAATATAGACTGGTCAGTTTAGTGGAAAGAAAATTTCAATCGTTTAACCCGCCTGTGAAACTGGCCGTTTTTGATACAATTATGGTATTCTCTACATCAATAATATTCCATAAATTGCGGCAGTGGGATCCTTGGGAAATCATGTTGACTGAATTGATAGGTATGCTATTATATTTGATAAATACATTTTGCAGTTTTTATCGCTCTTTATGCATCACTTAATATGCCCAGTAGTCCTGATCATTTTCTGTTCTCTTCACTCTTAGGCATTCGAGGATTTGGAGCCAGATGTCACAGACGCAATGCCTGAGACCGAAGAGCAAGAGGAGAGGCGTCTCAATAAACGCTCACAGCAGATGCAAATGGCACTGGAAACTGCATTTAGGTACAATGATGTGCAGAGTTTTAAGGACTTGACGCGCAGACATAATCGGAAGCAAGTGTGCTCCAAGTTCTACACGCTTCTCACTCTCAAGAAGCTACAAGTGTTGCATTTACAGCAGGATGAACCTTTTGGGGACATTCTTCTCACAAAAGGTCCCAAATTTGGCACGGCCGTGTAGCCACACTCAATCACCGGACTCATTGTTGCTGTCACATACTGTAGGGGGGTTAAGCCCAACGTCCGCCATAGCATTGGAACTGGTCCACAACATAACCTGGGTTTATGTTCGAGCTGGCTTGTGGACATTTCAGAGTTACCCCCCTTGTGAAATAATATTTAGCTGTTCATGTTTGTTTTCTCTGATGGTGTTTACAGAAGTCATTGTTACGTTGGGAACACATGCATATCCCCATATGTGCTATTTCATGTTATTTCTACCTTGCAGAATATTCATCCTCTATTATATCCCACTGTACATAGCGATAGTCATCGGCATTCTCAGACCATCTATAGCTGATCATTTATCATTGTAAATTGTTTGTTATACTGCGTGTGTTCCCTGTGCTGTTACAAACCGTACTGAAACTTGACTGTCTCTGAGAGATGGATTATTCTGTTACGACTGGGATGGCGTGTCACTGCCATTAGTTTCAATATTCTTGTACAAGAACTTAAAAGCCCAGTTTTTTTTCTGTGTACTGCTACTATTTTAAAGGCAAGACAATGACCATATTCAGATATCCTTAGGTGTTCAAGGATACCGTGATATTTTCTTAATTTCCATAGTTGGTGTCGTGAAAAATAGGGCAAGAGCTCCAATTCTTCAGTATTGAGTCGTCAAAAGCACACAGAAATTGTCATATAACACAGTTGAACCATATGCGTTCACAGAGTACATACATTTGTTTTTTTTTTTTAAATGTCTTACTGTAAAAACTTATGGCAGCTGAGGTATACTAAAGCACGTCTTCAGGGAAGTAATATTGTATTCGGGGCTCTAGGCGTTTTAGGATTTATCTCACTGCACTGAAAACCAGCGACAGATTTCCTGTTCAATACAGAAGTACTATAATCCCTGGTTTTATGAGGGACAGCTTATTGAAAAAAACAAAACATGGTTGTGTCTGCCCCCGAATTTCTGGGAAATCCGTTATGTCTGATTGATTTAAGTGTCCGTTCTTAGAAATTCTGTTTTAACAGAAACAAGATAGATTGTATCCTAAGAATTCATTCCCAAAAGCATCATAGAACGTTAACGTCTATTCATTGTGAACTGTCTAGTTTCTAGACCTGTAAAATGGAACTAGTTAATTTGTCAATTTTTCAACCGTCACTCAGTATGATTTTAATGCAATGTCCCATTCTTCAAAAGCATCATTTTTGTACAATAAATTTTCATGCCATCGGCACGTAATTATGTCTTGACTTTGACTTCATTAATAATTCATGTTCACCTTTTAATGGATACAGTCACTGTCACTGTCTGGCTTTGGGGACAAACGGCTGACAACAGTCACGCATGACGTGTTGGTGAACCAGTAAAGAGCGTGTTGAAATCCCTCCCTAGATATTTCACCGTCTCCGTTTTCGTCCATCTTGGCGAACGTGTTGCGGATGAACTCCTTATCGTTTGTTCCCTGTAACTGATAAATACTTCCTCCATTCCTCCAGTGAGATGAGATCGTCCCCATTCGCAATTTGACACCATTCCATGGTGTCAAAGAAAGCTTTAGACGGGGCTGGGAAACCATTTCGATTTGCTGACTACTTGATATCCTTTAATCCAATCATCCCGACCAATCGTCTGTTGTTCTACTGGACGATTTGAAGTTGGGCAAACCCAGTGGCTTTTGTAGACTTTTGGCAAAAGTCCACCTTCCCACGTTTGATAAGCTGATTGGGGAACTCCATGAATTTTTCCATGCTGAGGAACCCATATCGATCCTAGTCTACGAACTCGAATACCAATTCCCATTTTTACGAAGCACGGTCTTCATGGTCAGCCTGAAAGAGTCCCAACATACAACAAAATTTCTTATACTGATATTCTTATATAACTTATGAAGTGCTATACACTTTAGCGTTGGGTCTCTTTTATTTATTAGATAAATTACAAGACGGGTTATTCGTCTATGAACACGAGTATTGGTGAAGATTACTACTCTTAGATATTGTTCACTTCAATTTTACACACCGGCTCACCAGACGAGCTGTAATGATAATGTGCATACAGGTTTACTCACTAATCGAACTTTGAGCATGTTGTTCTTATACAGACGGGCTCAGTAATTGGACTTTGAGGATTTGGCTCATATAGACTGCCTAGAGCTTTAAGGATATTATCCAGAACAACTCACTAATAGAGTTTAAAGGATATTTTCCAGACTGGCTCACTAATTGAGTTTTAAGGATATTGTCCAGACTAGCTCACTAATCGAGTTTTAAGGAAATTGTGCAGACTGGCCCATTATTCAGTTTGGTTGGTCAGTCACACTTGCTCGTTAATAAAGCTTTGAAAAAACTGTTCATTCTAACTTCGGGGTTTTGGAGTGAGAGAGTGAGTAAGTGCTTGGGGTTTAACGTAGTACTTAACAATTTTTCAGTCATATGACGACGAAGAAGTCTTTTATGGTGCATGTAATATGCCTCCTTGTTGCGGGACGATTTCCACTCATCTTATATCCTGTGTTGCTTCACTGAGACGACTTCCCGAAGGCAAGTAAGCTACCCCGCCCGAGCCATTATACTGACACGTCAACCAGTCGTCACTGCACTATCCACTTACGCTGAACGCCAAGTGAGGAAGTTACATACGGACTAAGTCACTCATTAAGTGTTGTGGATATTGTTCATAAAATCTGCTTCACTAATCATAAACTTCGAGGGTACTGTGAATATTGACTGTTTCACTAATCAAGCTGTAGAGATAATTGCATGATAATTTTTAATCCCAGCTATTTCACACAAAAAATCTGGATTAGAGATCAACAATTATGAACGATTCCTAGAAATGATCAACTGGTGAACTATGTGTAAGCATCTCGAGGCCCGAACACATTGCACAATTCTTATGTTACTGTGTGTTAAATGTGTTGACAACACAGCGTTTTGAGCAATTCTAGACCAGTCACATCCACTATTGCAATCATCGTCAATGCGTTTTTTTTTTCACCTACGTTTGCTTAAGCCGTGATGCTATGAGAGGTGCAATTTGCCACTAATTAAGAAATTACATGAACATTTAGAATAAAACTCTGTTGGTGAACTAAGCATCCCCTGAATCATTAAACTTATTTACAAAAGATAAAGTAACTCCAGTCTCCATGTCAAGTGAGTCCGAAATCGGTGCATTTGTCCGAGACGTATAATCCGGTCTACACTTGTATTCCACAAACTGCGCACAGTGTTTATTTCACATGTTTCTTTTGGGTTAAATGACAGCAAAGCGAGATAAAAGTGGTTACTTTTAAAGGGAAAGAAGGCTAAAATGATCACTAGATTTACTATGTAATTAATAGGACAAGACCATATGGCACAAGACGTACAGCAGAGACAAAAAATCTGGGCAGCGAAGACAGTGTGATGGCTGGCAAATGATCACACGTAACCGATAAAATACAGGCCTGTTGTCAATTTACCTCAGTCAGGTAATACTGTTCTAACCATCGTTACCGGTATCTAACAAGATAACATACCGGTACATGTACACGTGAAAAACAGTTGCAATCAAAGTGCAGCTGAGATTTTATCTTCACAATCTTATATACTCATTTCGTGCTTTGTTCACTTTCATTTGAGAAATGGCCTTTCGATTTTTGTCCTGGAGTGTCTATGTTGGTTGACGGCTGGTATACGAATGTCTGTTTCGACACATGGACGTGTCATGTTTGTCGTTTTTATAGTAAATACAGCAAAACAGGCATTTAGGTTAAATGGCCTTTCTGACACTGTCCTGATACCAGCAAACATTGCTCAAAAACTATTAAATGACAAACACTCTAGTTTTCTGTGAAACTCATCAACGACGGACATCCTTGGTGAAGCTCGATGGTGGTCTCGCTTATTTTTTCCTGCCAAAGCCTCTAGGTAGAAGACTTGAAACCTGTCGGTCATAGTCTATTGGTAACTTACAACCACTTAATTGAAAATCTGTCTAAATCGCACAGTAATACACGGCATATGTACACTGATATGTGCAATATGTGTGTGACAGATAATTAACTTCCTAACCTTCCAATACACTAGCGTTAACACTAAGCGTCGCAGCAGTTGTTTACCACTGTACGATATGCATGCCTTTGCTACTGACTGAAAGTCACTATTCATGTCGTTGATTTTTTTTTCGCTTTTATATGTCATGGTGTGTTGCACTCGGTTGCACTGTCATATATGTTCAGCTGCTTTATCAACAGTTCAAAGCAAAGGACAGAATATACCTTAGATGCCGTTAGCTTTAACACGTTCGTTTGGCGATACACTTAGTTTCAGACCACTGCGCGCGGTATGCGTACATGCGCTTTGGAGCAGTCCTGCATCTGTGATCCCTGAGGATGTATCAGTTGGAGAAGTCTCATAGCTCTGCCTGTCGTATCAGCCAAAATGGAGAGCAGATACAGCTTGGCGGACTGCACACACCGCTATGATTAACCATTAAACTGCGTTTCCACAATGCAGTTTGTCATATCCACTTGTTGAATTCGGCACGTGGAATGAAAATAGGTCGCGTTCAGACAACATACGATGTTTCGAATGATACAATCTTACGAAAAAGCACGTGTACTATTTTAATTATACAGTTCGAATTTGGCACGTCGTCTTTTGTCATGTCGCAACATGTAGAGGTATAAAAGAACTTCTGCAGCCTCCGCTTTAAGATATAAAATGGTTTTGAAGATAGCGGTATTTTTTTTTTTACCAAAATTACTGATGTAGGCCTCCTTATTCGCGTAAAAACCATTTACCAAAACTGTTAAGAGAAGAACGCCATGCAGGCAGTCATATAAAGCTAAAATGGGTGCTCTTGGAGAAAAATATTGTACTATATCTTTAAACGTTTGGCTTGCAGGGCAAAATCAGACACATGCACCAGAATGGGACAGTCGATGTTTAACACTCATAACCTGTTAACTATGATATGAACAGACAGGCCATGCAACTATCAAATTCAAAGAATATAGAAGGGATTCCAGCCCAGAACTCGACGCGGGCTTTGGATAAGCAGCTTCTACACTCCCCTGCTTGCACTTAGCGACAACGAGCGATGAACGGCGCTCCGAACTCCTGGCTTTCTGGGTTTGTGGATTGAAGATCACTGTACCAGCAAAGCTTGGAAGTCCTTGCGTCAGATTTGGAAATATTTATTATCATCCCGCAAAAGTACCCGTAGAAGTTGCTGACAGACGACCGTAAAGGAAGCCAGAATGAGCTGGAAGAACTAACAGCGATCTAGTTGAAGAAATCCTTCTGAGGTAAACAATTCTTGAATTGGTAATATAACATCACGATCTGTATGAATATAGTGCTTTACAAGGAAAGCCACGAAAGAATTTTCTACGAAGTGTTGAGAAAGTGGAACTCACTGATCGAGAGTTTTACATCCATTTAAAGTATTATTAGCTCGTGGAGAAGAACGCGTGTTAGAATCCAGCTCTTACCAAACGGATCGCGTATAAACAGCATTTGTTAACTTTTAATAGTGTCGTTAAACCAAAGACAACATTCAAATCAACAAATCCAAATTTTATTTGAAATCGAACAGTAGACGAATTGAGGTGTTGAACTTGGGAAGTTTCTGAAGGAAAACGATAAAAAAAGCACGGCGAGACAGGTAATCGCTAAACTAATGTAACATTTTGACATATCACATGATACGCAAAATTTATTTTTATCTTTAGCGACAAAAGTGGTTGAACTCGAAACTCCGCTGCTGGAGAGGCGATCAATTTCTCTTATATTTGCTTTCTCCACATATTAACTACTTCTTTTAAGGGAAATACCTCAACAGAAATATTGTCCGAGACATTATTCAAAACAGCATCAGAGGGTTGTGGGGGAGGAGGGCGGGGGGGGGGGGGGCTGATCTAGGTTCCTATTTTCTGGATCACATTATAAAACGCAGGCTGATATCAAACTCTCCGTCTACATAAATTTGTGGTAAAGAAAGGAAAAGTCCTTGTCTGGGCCGTGATAGTTATTTAACCAGCTCATGGGGTCATCAACTTCCTCCCTGGATATTTCACCGTCTCAGTGAACTCCTCATCGTTTGTATCCTGTAACTGATAAATACTTCCTCCATTCATCCAGTGAGATCAGATCGTCCCCGTTCGCGTCCCTGGTTTCAAAGAAAGCTTTAGACGGGGTTGCATGGTATAAATTCATTTTGAAACCAATTCGATTTGCTCATCAAATGGAATCCCTTTATCCAATCGTCTTGATAAACCTTCTGTTGGTCTTGTGGAAGATTTACAGCCTGACAAATTTTGTTCAAGTCGCTTTTGTAGACTTTAGCCAAATGTGAGCCAAAGTCAACTTTTCCACGTTCGATAAGCTCGGTAGGGAATTCCATAAATTCTGCTGTGTTGAGGAAGCCATGTCGATCCATGTCTAAGAACTCGAATGTCATTTTCCATTTTCGCATAGCACGGTCTACCTATTCAGTCTGGAAGAGTCCAACACAACCAATCTCAAAGACTGTACCATTCTTATATCGATATTCTTATGTAAGTTAAAATATGCTTCACACTTCAGTGTTGGGTTCCTTTATTTTTCCGACTTATTAAAAAGAATGCTTATATCCATGCATGTATGAACACAAGTGTTAGTGAAGTGGAGCCATTTAAAAAATTAGCACTGGCATCCCAAGATATTGTTCACATCAATTTTGCACACCATTACACCAACTGAGCTGTAGTGTATTGTACATAAGGCGTACTCACTAATCGAGCTTTGAGTATATTGTTCATACAGACAAGCTCACTAATCGAGCTATTAATATATTCTTTATATTCCATATATATATATATATATATATATATATATATATATATATATATATATATATATATATATATATATATATATATATATATATAGTATATTGTTCATACAGATAAGCTCACTAATCGATCTTTGAGTATATTGTACATAGAGACAAGCTCACTAATCGAGATTTGAGTATATTCTTCATGCAGACAAGCTCATAATCGATCTTTGGGTACATTGTTCATACAGATAAGCTCACTAATCGAGCTTTGAGTATAATGTTGGTATAGACAAGGTCACTGATCGAGCTTTTAGTGTATTGTTCATACAGATAAGCTCACTAATCCAGCTTAGAGTATAATGTTCCTAACACACAAGCTTACTAATCAAGTTTTGAGCATATTGTTCATACAGAAAGGCTCACTAATCCACCTTTGAGCATACTGTTTATACATATTGACTCAATAATCGAGATTTGAGGATATTGTTCATATAGTCTGTCTCACTAATTGTAAGATAATGTTTATACAAAGCAACTTACCAATGGAGCTTTGAAGATATTGTTCATACAGACTGCATGGCCCACTATTAGAGCTTTGTGGATATTGTTCAAACAGACTGTATGGCCCACTAATCGAGCTTTGTGGATATCGTTCAAACAGACTGCATGGTTCACTATTAGAGCTTTGTGGATATCGTTCAAACAGACCGTATGGCCCACTAATCGAGCTTTGGGGATGTTCAAACAGACTGTATGGCTCACTATTAGAGCTTTGTGGATATTGTTCAAACAGACTGCATGGCTCACTATTAGAGCTTTGTGGATATTGTTCAAACAGACTGCATGGCTCTCTAATCGAGCTTTGTGGATTTTCCTCAAAAAGACTGTATAGCCCACTAATCGAGCTTTGTGGATATTGTTCAAACAGACTGCATGGCTCACTAATCGAGCTTTATGGATTTTGTTCAAAAAGACTGTATGGCCCACTAATCGAGCTTTGTGGATATTGTTCAAACAGACTGTATGGCTCACTATTAGAGCTTTGTGGATATTGTTCAAACAGACTGCATGGCTCCCTATTAGAGCTTTGGGGGTATTGTTCAAAAAGACTGTATGGCCCACTAATCGAGCTTTGTGGATATTGTTTAAACAGAGTGTATGGCTCACTAATCGAGCTTTATGGATTTTGTTCAAAAAGACTGTATGGCCCACTAATCGAGCTTTGTGGATATTGTTCGAAAAGACTGTATGGCCCACTGATCGAGCTTTGTGGATATTGTTCAAACAGGCCGCATTAGCACAATGCACAATATCCCCAAAGCTTTACTATTGAGCAAGTCTGAATGAAAAACATTCTCAAAACTCAATTTAGTCAGCCAGTCTATATGAAAGCCAATAGAGCCAATCTGTATGAACAATGTTCTCAAAGCTTGATTGGTTCGACTTAGCGAACCAGTCTGTAGGAAGAATATTCTCAAAGCTTGAATAGTGAGAAAGCCTAAATGCACAATATCCTCGAAGCTTTATGGGTGAGGAGCTTTGAATGAACAATATTCTGAAAGCTCGACTGGTGATCCAGTCTGTACAAACAATAATCTCAAAGCTCGACGAGACAGCCAGTTTGTACGAACAATATTCTCAAAGCCTGACCAGTGAGCAAGTCTAAAGAGAGAACATCCTCGAAACTTTATTGTTGAGCGAGTCTGGAGGAGAACATGTTGTACAGGCTACACATGGATAATTTAATTGGTATGTCTCCTTAACGGTATGCAGATTAAACTACGTGTGCGGTCTGTGGAGTTACCGGTGTATAAAAATATATGGCCTGAATATTATGGTAAACATGTTTAACCAACAAAATAACTTGGAAAACAAAATCTTCACTGCGCAGTTCTTAAAATTAGTGATGCATAAAATAATATTCATAGCGTGTATTTGTACACCTGACGAAGCTATAACTTTTAAATTCACACTTGAGAAATTGTCAGGATGTGTTCAGCTGCAGTCGAACTCAACTTGCTTTGTATTCTCCGATCGTGAGAGGATATTCGAAGGAAACCTGTACATGAGACCAGCGCAAGAAAAATTTAACAATCTTGCCGCCTTATATTTTATATGTTTATTGGATTCATATATTTGTTTTCTTTTTTACGCCATACTCAAGAATATTTCATATTTAATTAATCTATTCTAAAGACAACAAACTGAAGGAATAAATTTTTAACGATTTTTTGGCATAAAGGGTGTTCCACAAACACCCGTCCTCCAACTAATGTTTATATCTGGAGCGTATGTAGGCCTACAGCACATTTAATGTGTAGCAAACACAACAGGGTGGTATATAGTTGTAGCATCGTCTCAGGTACGCTACAGGACGGACAAGTGCTCTGGTGGAGCACGGGGCTCTGCTGACCTGACATGAGGTATAAAACTCTCTAAAATGTGAATTATCTCCGATACTTTGTCTAATCTTAACTTTGATTGCATTTGCGCCGTGTCGGACATTGGTGCATAGGACCGAATGTTTTGTGTGTAGCTATGGGTATGCTATATCTGTTGAATAAAAGTGATAACAGTGCCCGGAAGCGTTCATCTTTATTATCTGGCCTGTCATCGGTTAAAAAATCGTCTAAAAGATGAAACATTCTCATTCGGAATTGAATAACAGAGTGGTAGGAATCAAACATGTTGTACAGTTGAGCGAGTCCTTTATTTTTCTTGAAAAATAGAAATTGCTTTATTATTCCATCTGAGGCATTGCAGATATGAGAAGGGAAAATGTTCCAATCTTTGACAGTTTTGGGGAAGAAAGACGAGGAAAATAATTGAATGCGATTTTTTTAAAAAAAGTCGAACATTGTCCCTGTTTCGAAGGTTGTATGTGTTTGTATCATTGATATTTCTGCCATCAGATATCCTTTATAGATAAGGCGCAGAAAGTCCATTTACAATTTTATGGAAGAATAGAATTATATTTCATCGACGTCGACTATGTAAAGATTCCCATTTGAGGTCATTTAATCAACCATTATATGACGTCTGACGTAATCCTCTAGCACAGAGTAATGCCACGCGTCTTTGGATAGCTTCAAGAGAGTTTGTTAGTTTAAGGCTACACTTGTCATACAGAACATTGCCATATTCGATTGACGATCTTACTATGCTTTTGAACAGACTGACAAGATCTTTTCTGGTTTTCTTTGCTCTGTAGAAAGTGCTTAATGTCCTTTTTGATTTCTTTACTACAGCTCGAATGTGTTCGTTCCCCTTACCATTATATTGCAGAATAATGCCGAAGTGTTTGTGGGAGCGAACGCTCTTTAGATTAACACCGTCTAAATACAAGTTAGGATGACAAGGGTTACATTTTAAGGACATAATCAAGTAAACAGTCTTAAGAGCGTTGAAGTTAACAACCCATTCACTTGCCCATTTTGATAAACGATCAAGGTCTCGATTTAGTTTAGCCTCTGGTTCATTGAAATTACTGATCTCTTCCAACAGTGACGTGTCGTTGGCAAAAATGTTAATATCACTTTCAATGTTTGTAATAATATCATTTACAAATATTAAGTAAAGTAATGGACCTAGTACAGAACCCTGAGGTAGTCCACAGAAAATAGGTTTGGCATCTGATTCAGTACCATTAATACAGACCTTGGTTTTTCTATCTGTCAGGTAGTCATTCAGCCAAGAAAGTAATGAATCTCCAGTACCAAATTGCTCCAACTTAAACACAGGACCTTTATGCGAGACTTTATCAAATGACCGTACACCTGTCATTTCAGTTGTCAAGGCTTTGATATATTTTATGTACTATCTTCAGTAAATGATGTATGGTAGAGTCCCCTTGTTTGAATCCAGAGTTATTCGGTATTAGAAGATCATTATTGACACAATATTCATACAGGTGTTTATACACAACTTTCTTCAGTGCTTTAGAAAGCGAAGGTTGTAGAGATACTGGTCGATAGTTCGAAATGTCCTGAGTGGTTGGGGTGGGGGCTCCGTGGCTCAGCTGGTTAGCGCGCTAGCGCAGTATAATGACCCAGAAGACTCTCACCTATGCGGTCGCTGTGAGTTCAAGTCCAACACCTGCTGGCTTCCTCAGAGGCTGTAAGTGGGAAGGTCTGACAGCAGCCTGTGGATGGTCGTTTCTCTTTTCCCCCGGGCTCTGCCCGGTTTCTTCCCACCATAAAGCTGGCCGCCGTCGGATGTGAAATATTCTTGAGTACGGCGTAAAACACCAATCAAATAAATAAATAAAATAAAATATTTTCGCTTTTACGCATAGGACTTGGTCTGTTGGTAACTGCTAACTTGTATCCACTTGTCTGAACACAATTATAAATCATACAGTATTACACAACATATGTACACTCACTTAATGACGACTACTTAATGCCTCAACTTGGAATACACGTTAACAGTAGTCACAGTACTTAGGCACCAGTGAACAATATGTCGTTGACTTTCTTTTTTTTTGCTATATGTCACGGTCCGTTCCACTTGGAATGAGACTTTATTACAATCAGCTGTTTTATCAAGAGTTCTAAGCACAGGACAAAACCTACGCATTGGATGCCGTTAGCTTTAAAACGTTGATCTAACGATACACGTTCAGATCTCTACGCTTGTTATGTGTCTACATATGTTTAAAAATAGCCGTCGAATGAGCGTGCATGAATATGTGATCCGTGAAGATGTATTAGCTTGAGTTACCTTAGCTCGGTCTGTAGTATCAGACCAAATCGGAGATGGAGAGGTAACACATCTTCGCGGTCCGTGTTCCGTGATAATACATAAAGAGGCGCTTACACGAAGCAATTTCGACAAGAGGAATAAAAATAAGCGGCGTTTAGACAACATACGAGTTTTTCTAATAGTATAATCTCTCGAAATAACGCACGCCCTATGTTATAATTAGACAAATGGAACTTGATGGGTCGCATTTTGTCATGTCGCAGCATGTCGGAAAGTATGCTTAAAACGTAATATGGTTTTAAAAATACAACTGCATTGTTTCTCTGCAGCCATGCAGCCCAGTAGTTTTTTTTTATATTTTAGCTAAGCCATTGACCTATGTCGCGTAAAAGGCCTTTACCGAAACTGTAAGAAGATGCACGCTGCTCTTGATGCTGCCCTTGGGCAAAAATATTGTGCTATGGCTTTATGTGACATGTAAATCACATCTGACACATATACCAGAGAGCGATAGATTGTGTTTAGCTACTCATAGCCTGTTGTGACGTAAAGAGCAAGTGTATGTAGTCCTTGAATTAAAGGAACATAAAGGTCAGCTCCTATCCTTTGGATAGGCGCATAAGGAAAGGACTCGAAAGGGGCTTTGGACAAACAGTATTTAAACTCTATTCATCGCAATGTTTTGTGGCTTCAAACAACAATAACATTAACGAGAAAACAAGAACACAAAGGCAGTGTAACATCTTTGTAAGAACATAGTGATTTTCGAGGAAATCTACAAAGCTTTACATCGATGTAGGTTTAATAAACCACGAGTTCGTTCCACATAACGCTTGTTCGAATCAGCCTCTTACAAAATAGGTCACAACTTTTTGCCCGGAGAATGTCTGCTAACTTTTGACATATTTATTTTTGTGGGCTCAAACAATTTTCTCAAACACTAACACTCTCGTGGCATTGAAATCCCTCAGCTAGAGTATCATTTCAAGCCACAAAGGCCTCAGTTCAAACTAAAAAAGCATCCTATCAACCAGATCCAAATACTTGATCTCAATACCTCTACTTAAATTTGTTGTACAGAAATGAAAAGTCCTTATCTGGGCCATGGTAGTTGCTAAAAGACCAGAAAGCGTGATCGAATTCCTCCCTACTGATTTCGCCGTCCCCGTTTTCGTCCATCTTGGCGAATGATTGACGGATGAACTCTTCATCGTTAGCGCCCATCAAGTTATAATGCTCCCTCCATTCCTCCAGTGAAATCAGATTGTTCCCGTTCTTGTCCATACTGTCAAAGAAAGCTTTAGACATGGTGGGGACAAAGTTACTTTGAAACCATTTCGATTGGTTGACCACATGGAATCCTTTTATCCAAAGATCACCACCAATCTTCTGTTGTCCTGGTGGAAGATTTACAGCTTGACAAACTTTGTCCCAGTGACTTTTGTAGACTTTAGCCAAATGTGATCCCAGGTCGACTTTTCCCACTTTGATAAGCTGCGTGGGGAATTCCATGAATTCTTCCAGTTTGAGGAAGCCATCTCCATCCAAGTCTAAAAACTCGAATAACATCTTCCATTTTCGCATAGCACGGTCCTGCCGAAAGAATCAGATCAAATTAGAAAAAGCAATATAGGTTGTTCCTTGCCAATGCTTGTCTTCTTCCATCACGTGGGAAGGTCTTACAGCAAATTGTGGATGGTTATTTCCCCCACCATTCCTCCCAATTGTTTATCAGTATGGCGTAAAACACATATCAGATAAATAAATATTTTCAATTTTATTTTCAAGTACAAAAAAACATCCTAGTTTTCTTTTTGCTTGTCAAACTACAGTTTTCCTCAGGCCTCAGGTCAGTCCTGAATATTAAATAGACTGCGATGGTGACGTCAACGGTCGAGTAGAGCTTAAATTGGGGAGCTAAGCTTGTTCATCGATAAAAATTTTCCCGATCATTGACGGAAAGCGTGAGATTGTTTAAGAAATATAAAAAATGTCTCAAAAAGGAAAAATAAAATTCTCTTTGTTTAAACATACCATTCCTAATGGTCCACAAAATCATATTCTACGTTTAATAGTACCTTTTTTTATACCTGAACGCAATCTACATGTACATGAGAACATAGTGCCAATCAACCAAGAGGTTATATATCCATAAAGAATATCTTCTTTAGTGTACTTTCTCATCAACCTTTGAATGCACCTCAAAAACTTTACACGACATCATATTTACAGTCCAAAATCCCTCCCCCTCCCCCCCCTCCCCCCCCACCGCTACAACACACACTTAATGAGCCTGAATACTTATGCACCGGAGAACAGTCAACAGCACGCCTCTAAACCATGCAGCAGGACGTATAGGCCCAATTGTATCTATGTATACATGCTTTATTCGTAGTATCACATCGTGAGATGTTTACAGGCCAACCTTCTTGCAAAACGATTATCTATGTAATATTTGTGGTGTTCACCTCGTAGGCTAGCACTCTCGAGAACGCGAAGGTCACAAAAACAGACTAAATACATGCTGTCCGCTGAGCCTACCGCAGCCAGCACCGCGCAAGTTTCACAGTTGCCTGTACTCAAATTCTTTGTTTTCTTGTGAAATGTATTATTGGCCATTGTGTATAACTGATGAAGTTTTAACCACATTACGTGTTATGACGTGTGATTACATGTACATATAATATTTACCGGGTTCTTCTCTAGTGTATTAGATCTGACTCCAGATGTTTGGGATTCAAACAAAGTTGCCCAATCAGCGGCAGATAAGCGATTTCCACGGCTCTAAGCCTCTTAACTAAAACCATGAAATCAGCAGAAACATATTTCCCTTTTTGTCGATCACAAAACAGGTCAAACAATGGTCGGCACAGCTTCAGTATACTGTCACTGGCAAAGGTGACATTTTTGGGAATTTCCATATGTCGTTTCATTGAGATAGTAAAAAAAGAGTTAGTTTTCCTCACCAGCCTAGTTGATGGAGATTCGTTTTTTTTTGTCAGTATAACAATGTTCAAAGTAACGTTACTGTTAACAAACAGAAAAAACCCGACTATGAAATTCACCTACATTTTCTGTGGAACTTACCATTTCTGACTCACTGGGAACAGACATTCTTAATTCCCTGGTGAAGCCTGATGCTGTTCTCGCTCAATTTTTCCTGTCAGTCTCTTCTCCTGTCCTCTGTTTCTACACAGTGTAGCCCACAAGTACACTCAACCACGCTTTTATTTCCTTAACTTCCTATGCACCAATTATTAAATTTCACGGCGCAGTTTACAGTCACAGTGGTTAGTTATGCTAATTATTTTCTAAACCTCAAAGATAGTTAAAATGGCGTCTAGTACAGTGGAGAGTTCAGTGACACTGACAAAACACGACATTTAAGTAATTATGGATCCCAGTGATTTTTTTTACAGGATTTTTCCTTTGTTACACTTGGATAGCATGTCGTTATGTTTACAGCTTAAAATAAAAAAAAAGATATGACATTAATTAGAAGTGCCAATGATGTCAGAAGCTGAGATATACGTGTGCAATTTTCAAATGTGTGAAATTAAGTACATAGTTCATTTGTTCATTTTTTGTATTATCTTTTGTAGTATATATAAAAAGCAAGATAAATTAAAATTTAAATTAGAACTTGATGTAACTTTAGAGGTAATTTGTATGTTTGTTGCTTACGGCGCCCTTTCAAAAACCTTCACAAGCAACTGATATAGTTCCGTGCGCAGCCTGCGGAAAAAAAACCACTTCTAATTCATCTTCTTTTAATGAAACGACTTTTATATACTGTACACAGTCTTGTTAATACAACACGCTTTGACAGCTTCTCATTTGAAAAACGACTTTTTGTCGTCGCTAACTAGTGCATGATTAGGACTGCGGTCAAACGCAGAGCGTCCTTGAGCAGTGCGCATAGGATAATTTTAAAGTCTTCTCTCCATCCGCAAACTTTAATTTCTTATAAAGAAAAGAAAAGTTCTTATCTGTGGCGTGGTAGTTGTTGAAAGAGTAGAAAACGTTGTCAAATTTCTCCCTGGATATTTTACATTCTCCGCTTTCGTTCAACTTGGCGAATGGGTTGCGGATGAAGTTTTCATCGTTAGCGCCCTACAGCGTATGAAACAATGTTCAAAGTAACGTTATTGTTGTTACGACCCAAACTGTCTGTATTATAAAGAGATGGCTTGTTCGAAATACACGACAGTTTAGCCACACAATAAAGTAACCAAAACCAGCAGATTTTATTTTACAACAATTCATTAGCTTAACAACAACAGATAATAAGACTTATACAAATACTAAAGTACTTAAGTTTAACAAGAAAGGATAGCAGTATCTATACAAATACTAAAGTACTTACGGTGTCAAGTCCAAACGGACGCATATATTCCACAATATATATATCACACAGGCATAAATGCTCAGAGGCAAATTCACAAGAGGGAAAATCCACAGTATAACTGAGTGTATGACGAAATATACACAAAATTCCACAGACAGGGTCCGTGTACTAATAGGCACAGTGTATACAAGAGCACAAATTAAACATACAAGTTCAGACTGAACAAGTGCTCGGTGGAGATAGGATATAACAAAGCCAGAGGCTATAGAGACACCAAAATTCAGCACAAATGGCCTACTAAAGTAATACACAGCAAAAGCATCCAAGCTCTCAATAATTCTCCTTTCTCCGTTCTCTGTTCTCTCCTCTTTCATAGGTCTTATATAGCCTGGTGGAATTGTCTAGAATAAGAAAATTCCTGAACACTTGATGTAAACAAACAGGTACCGAACTGAGCACATTCTGGAATATTCTAAGGTAGAGGCAAGACAGCAGGCGCTGAACTCAGCGTATGTAAACAGTGGCAAGCTAAATTTAGAAACTGACGGCAGTCGTGCACATAACACACCCACCCTTCAAGAAAAAAAAGTTTTCCTAACTTTTTTTTTTTACTTACAATATATGTTAAACAATATATGTTAAACAATAATATATACAACATGTAAAACCACATGTAATTAAACATTTTATACACAACTTATACACGAGACAAGCAATCTGCAATAACATTATCTTTTCCCTATACATGTTTGATTTCAAGATTGTATTCCTGCAACAATAAACTCCACCGCAACAATCTCTGAATCTTTCCCTTAACTTTCTGTAGAAACACAAGTGAATTGTGATCAGTATTTACAATCACAGGTTGTCTCGAAGCTGTTACATAAGCTTCAAAATGTTGCAGAGCTAAAATAACAGACAAACATTCTTTTCCAACAGTTGAATAATTCCTCTGAAACTTGTTAAGTTTACGGGAAAAGAAACAAACTGGATGATCAACACCAAGATTGTCCTCCTGAAGCAAAACAGCACCTACAGCAACATCGTGAAAAATGACATCAGTCCTTGATGGTACATCCGGAAACAAATGTGAAAACTCAAAAACAAGTTCAGACAGTTGCTGTTGCTGAATGGGTTCCACATGTTGCAGTTTAGAATCAAGTTGTTTTAAGACATCTGAATTCTGAAGCTTTGAAGAATTGAGCTTAGAATCAACCAACTGTTCGCCAATATCATCTGTATTACAACAACTCTGGTCAATGTCAGCAGCAACAACATTATCAGAATGTGCAGCAGTGTTGTCAGTGTCACTTCTGTTTACATAGGGTTTCAGCATGTTAACATGACATAACTGACTTGATTTGCGCCGATCAGGTGTTTTAACAACATAGTTAAGCTCACTCAGCTTTTTGTCAACAACATATGGACCAAAATATCTGACATCAAAGCATTTACCAGGTACAGGTAACAATACTAAAACTTTCTGACCAGGTTGAAATGACCGAACAACAGATTTCTCATCATATCTACGTTTCATATTTTTCTGAGTACATTCAAGATTGGCTTTAGCCAATTCACATGCTCTGACAAGCTTAGCACGAAAATCAGATACATAATCCAAAAGATTTACATTACTTGTGTCATCATTGAGAAACTGTTCCTTGTAAATTAACAAAGGTCCTCTAACAGTATGTCCAAATACTAAATCAAATGGACTGAAACCCAATGATTCTTGTACTGACTCTCGAACAGCAAACATAAGAAATGGAATACCTTCATCCCAGTCTTTCTCTGTATCATAACAATAAGTCTTAATCATGTTCTTTAATGTTTGGTGAAATCTTTCAATTGCACCTTGACTTTCTGGGTGGTAGGCAGACGACTTGTATTGTTTAATGCCTAACTGGTACATAACTTGCTGAAAAATACCAGACATAAAGTTTGAACCTTGATCAGACTGTATGGATTTGGGTAAACAAAACAGAGTAAAAAACCTTGTTAAGGCTTTGACAACAGACTTGGTGTTTATATTCCTTAAAGGAACAGCTTCGGGAAATCTGGTTGCTGTACACATAATAGTTAACACATACTGATTCTCAGACTTCGTCTTAGGTAGAGGGCCTACACAATCAATCAATATTTTGCTGAATGGCTCTTGAAAAGCTGGTACAGGCTCTAATGGTGCCGTAGGAATAGTCTGATTAGGCTTACCCACTACCTGGCATGTATAACATGATTTACAAAACTGGGTTACATCTCTCTTTAATCCTGGCCAAAAGAAGTGGTTCAGTATCCTGTAATAGGTCTTGTTAACACCCAAGTGACCAGCTAATGGCATTTCATGTGCCATACGTAAAATTTCAGTTCGGTATGCCTTAGGTACAACAATCTAATGTTTAACAGCCCAGTCATCATCAACAGATACATCAGGTGGTCTCCATTTACGCATAAGTATATCAGACTTGACACAATAACACACATGTTCAGATGAAATAACACAATCATCGAGAGCTCTGTCTCAAACAAACATGAAATTTCTGGGTCTTTATGCTGTTCAGTTACAAGCTGATGTTTAGAAACATGTGATATGTCACTAGGTGTACAATGGTCTGATTCATCATTATCAATGCAGTCGCCTTGAGTAAACATTTGTGTAAGAAATGTATCTTGTAAGTCCGTTACTGTGTTTTTGCCGTTATCAGAAAGTTTCTTTGACATAGACCTCGTTACAGCACAAGAGGGATACAAATCTGGAATTTCTTTCTCAACAGGATCAACAGTTTGATTTAAACAAGGTTTATCAGTCACAATAGGATTAACCATTACTTTGTCACCAGCAAGATCATTACCAAGTAGTAGATGAATTCCTTTAAAAGGCAAAGTAGGCCTAATGTCGACAGTAACAGGACCCGAAATAATATCTGATGACAAGTAAGCTTTGTGAAGAGGCACAGATTCAAATTCAGCAGAGCTTACACCTCTAATTAATACATTTGATCCAGAATATGACTCATCAGAAAATGGCAAAACATCTTGTAACAATAAAGACTGAGAAGCTCCAGTATCTCTTAATACCCTGATCTTTGTATCACAAGACATGTAACTTTTAAGTGAGACTTTACCGTCACAAATAAATGGCTCAAAAACCTTCATAACATTATCCTGTGAATTCTGTGTACAATCTACTGGTGGAGTCTTAACATTATCAAATGCATCAACATTGTTCACTATATCAGACTTTTTAGCAGTAACACACAAACCAGTAGGCTTGGAGCCACCCTCCTGTTCTTGCCTTCTCTTTAAAGCATAACAATTTGATATGACATGGCCTGGCTTCCTACAAAAATTACATGTAACCCTGCTAAACTGTCTATCAGTAAATGTATGGTCAGACCTTCGTTGAGTAGTGTTCGAATTAACAGGTCTTCTTTGATCACCTGATTTGTCAAAATTTTGAGCCTGTTTCGGTGGGCCTGAATTTGAGTCAAATGAACCGCTGGAAAAGGGTTGAGGCTTTCTAAATGTAGACGGCTTTTTCTGAAATGAGACCTTATGTGTAACCGTGTAGGTATCGGCCATAGTGGCTGCTGCTTCTAAAGTATCAGCCTCTTTGTCCTCAATGAAAGTTCTGACATCATCATTAATACACCTTTTAAAGTCTTCACTCAGAATGATCTGTTTCAACTTTTCATAATCATTATCTACGCTTTTAGCATAACATCACCGCTCAAACAGTTGTTCCTTCTGCCTAGCAAATTCAATGTAAGTCTGATCTCTTTTCTCAAAATTTCTAAACTTCTGCCGATAGGCCTCTGGCACAAGCTCATATCTTTTTAAGATAACATCTTTCACAAAATCATAATCTGCAGCCTGTTCTGTTGATAACTCTGTGTATATATCCATAGCTTTGCCAGTTAACACACTCTGTAAAAGGGTAGTCCAAAACTTTTTAGGCCACTCTAAATTCTGAGCAATCTTCACAAACTTATGGTATGTCTCCGTAACGGTATGCAGATTAAACTACGTGTGCGGTCTATAGAGTTACCGGTGTATAACAATATATGGCCTGAATATTATGGTAAACATGTTTAACCAACAAAATAACTTGGAAAACAAAATCTTCACTGCGCAGTTCTTAAAATTAGTGATGCATAAAATAATATTCATAGCGTGTATTTGTACACCTGACGAAGCTATAACTTTTAAATTCACACTTGAGAAATTGTCAGGATGTGTTCAGCTG
Source organism: Liolophura sinensis (assembly GCF_032854445.1). Classification (NCBI taxonomy): domain Eukaryota; kingdom Metazoa; phylum Mollusca; class Polyplacophora; order Chitonida; family Chitonidae; genus Liolophura; species Liolophura sinensis. The sequence goes on along the minus strand of NC_088297.1, from coordinate 11,199,979 downwards.
CAGTCGAACTCAACTTGCTTTGTATTCTCCGATCGTGAGAGGATCTTCGAAGGAAACCTGTACATGAGACCAGCGCAAGAAAAATTTAACAATCTTGCCGCCTTATATTTTATATGTTTATTGGATTCATATATTTGTTTTCTATTTTACGCCATACTCAAGAATATTTCATATTTAATTACTCTATTCTAAAGACAACAAACTGAAGGAATAAATTTTTAACGATTAATTTGGCATAAAGGGTGTTCCACAAACAACCGTCCTCCAACTAATGTTTATAGCTGGAGCGTATGTAGGCCTACAGCACATTTAATGTGTAGCAAACACAACAGGGTGGTATATAGTTGTAGCATCGTCTCAGGTACGCTACAGGACGGACAAGTGCTCTGGTGGAGCACGGGGCTCTGTTGACCTGACATGAGGTATAAAACTCTCTAAAATGTGAATTATCTCCGATACTTTGTCTAATCTTAACTTTGATTGCATTTGCACCGTGTCGAGTTCGATACCAAGGTATTCTAGGACATTGGTGCATAGGACCGAATGTTTGTGTGTAGCTATGGGTATGCTATATCTGTTGAATAAAAGTGATAACAGTGCCCGGGAGCGTTCATCTTTATTATCTGGCCTGTCATCGGTTAAAAAATCGTCTAAAAGATGAAACATTCTCATTCGGAATTGAATAACAGAGTGGTAGGAATCGAACATGTTGTACAGTTGAGCGGGTCCTTTATTTTTCTTGAAAAATAGAAATTGCTTTTTTATTCCATCTGAGGCATTGCAGATATGAGAAGGGAAAATGTTCCAATCTTTGACAGTTTTGGGGAAGAAAGACGAGGAAAATAATTAAATGCGATTTTTAAAAAAAAAGTCGAACATTGTCCCTGTTTCGAAGGTTGTATGTGTTTGTATCAGTGATATTTCTGCCATCAGATATCCTTTATTGATAAGGCGCAGAAAGTCCATTTACAATTTTATGGAAGAATAGAATTATATGGCATCGACGTCGACTATGTAAAGATTCCCATTTGAGGTCATTTAATCAACTATTATATGACGTCTGACGTAATCCTCTAGCACAGAGTAATGCCACGCGTCTTTGGATAGCTTCAAGAGAGTTTGTTAGTTTAAGGCTACACTTGTCATACAGAACATTGCCATATTCGATTGACGATCTTACTATGCTTTTGAACAGACTGACAAGATCTTTTCTGGTTTTCTTTGCTCTGTAGAAAGTGCTTAATGTCCTTTTTGATTTCTTTACTACAGCTCGAATGTGTTCGTTCCACTTACCATTATATTGCAGAATAATGCCGAAGTGTTTGTGGGAGCGAACGCTCTTTAGATTAACACCGTCTAAATACAAGTTAGGATGACAAGGATTACATTTTAAGGACATAATCAAGTAAACAGTCTTAAGAGCGTTGAAGTTAACAACCCATTGACTTGCCCATTTTGACAAACGATCAAGGTCTCGATTTAGTTTAGCCTCTGGTTCATTGAAATTACTGATCTCTTCCAACAGTGACGTGTCGTTGGCAAAAATGTTAATATCACTTTCAATGTTTGTAATAATATCATTTACAAATATTAAGTAAAGTAATGGACCTAGTACAGAACCCTGAGGTAGCCCACAGGAAATAGGTTTGGCATCTGATTTAGTACCATTAATACAGACCTTGGTTTTTCTATCTGCCAGGTAGTCATTCAGCCAAGAAAGTAATGAATCTCCAGTACCAAATTGCTCCAACAGGACCTTTATGCCAGACTTTATCAAATGACCGTACACCTGTCATGTCAGTTGTCAAGGCTTTGATATATTTTATGTACTATCTTCAGTAAATGATGTATGGTAGAGTCCCCTTGTTTGAATCCAGAGTTATTCGGTATTAGAAGATCATTATTGACACAATATTCATACAGGTGTTTATACACAACTTTCTTCAGTGCTTTAGAAAGCGAAGGTTGTAGAGATACTGGTCGATAGTTTGAAATGTCCTGAGTGGTTGGGGTGGGGGCTCCGTGGCTCAGCTGGTTAGCGCGCTAGCGCAGTATAATGACCCAGAAGACTCTCACCTATGCGGTCGCTGTGAGTTCAAGTCCAACACCTGCTGGCTTCCTCAGAGGCTGTAAGTGGGAAGGTCTGACAGCAGCCCTGTGGATGGTCGTTTCTCTTTTCCCCCGGGCTCTGCCCGGTTTCTTCCCACCATAAAGCTGGCCGCCGTCGGATGTGAAATATTCTTGAGTACGGCGTAAAACACCAATCAAATAAATAAATAAAATAAAATATTTTCGCTTTTACGCATAGGACTTGGTCTGTTGGTAACTGCTAACTTGTATCCACTTGTCTGAACACAATTATAAATCATACAGTATTACACAACATATGTATACTCACTTAATGACGACTACTTAATGCCTCAACTTCGAATACACGTTAACAGTAGTCACAGTACTTAGGCACCAGTGAACAATATGTCGTTGACTTTCTTTTTTTTTGCTATATGTCACGGTCCCGTCCACTTGGAATGAGACTTTATTACAATCAGCTGTTTTGTCAAGAGTTCTAAGCACAGGACAAAACCTACGCATTGGATGCCGTTAGCTTTAAAACGTTGATCTAACGATACACGTTCAGATCTCTACGCTTGTTATGTGTCTACATATGTTTAAAAATAGCCGTCGAATGAGCGTGCATGAATATGTGATCCGTGAAGATGTATTAGCTTGAGTTACCTTAGCTCGGTCTGTAGTATCAGACCAAATCGGAGATGGAGAGGTAACACATCTTCGCGGTCCGTGTTCCGTGATAATACATAAAGAGGCGCTTACACGAAGCAATTTCGACAAGAGGAATAAAAATAAGCGGCGTTTAGACAACATACGAGTTTTTCTAATAGTATAATCTCTCGAAATAACGCACGCCCTATGTTATAATTAGACAAATGGAACTTGATGGGTCGCATTTTGTCATGTCGCAGCATGTCGGAGAGTATGCTTAAAATGTAATATGGTTTTTAAAATACAACTGCATTGTTTTCTCTGCAGCCATGCAGCCCAGTAGTTTTTTTTTTATATTTTAGCTAAGCCATTGACCTATGTCGCGTAAAAGGCCTTTACCGAAACTGTAAGATGCACGCTGCTTTTGATGCTTCCCTTGGGCAAAAATATTGTGCTATGGCTTTATGTGACATGTAAATCACATCTGACACATATACCAGAGAGCGATAGATTGTGTTTAGTTACTCATAGCCTGTTGTGACGTAAAGAGCAAGTGTATGTAGTCCTTGAATTAAAGGAACATAAAGGTCAGCTCCTATCCTTTGGATAGGCGCATAAGGAAAGGACTCGAAAGGGGCTTTGGACAAACAGTATTTAAACTCTATTCATCGCAATGTTCGTCAGGACATTTTCACAATAACCAATAGGCGGTGTGCAAGGGTTCGTGGGTTAAAGACCACTTTACCAATTTCCATGCAAGCCTTCGAGTCAGACTTACCTAAAAAGTAGAGTTCATCACGGTAATTCCAGTGCTTCCACTCAGAAAACTGGCCGATTACGCCTGGGTGAACAATTTTTGTGGCTTCAAACAACAATAACATTAACGAGAAAACAAGAACAAAGGCAGTGTAACATCTTTGTAAGAACATAGAGATTTTCGAGGAAATCTACAAAGCTTTACATCGATGTAGGTTTAATAAACCACGAGTTCGTTCCACATAACGCTTGTTCGAATCACCCTCTTACAAAATAGGTCACAACTTTTTGCCCGGAGAATGTCTGCTAACTTTTGATATATGTATTTTTGTGGGCTCAAACAATTTTCTCAAACGCTAACACTCTCGTGGCATTGAAACCCCTCAGCTAGAGTATCATTTCAAGCCACAAAGGCCTCAGTTCAAACTAAAAAAGCATCCTATCAACCAAATCCAAATACTTGATCTCAATACCTCTACTTAAATTTGTTGTACAGAAATGAAAAGTCCTTATCTGGGCCATGGTAGTGGTTAAAAGACCAGAAAGCGTGATCGAATTCCTCCCTACTGATTTCGCCGTCCCCGTTTTCGTCCATCTTGGCGAATGATTGGCGGATGAACTCTTCATCGTTAGCGCCCATCAAGTTATAATGCTCCCTCCATTCCTCCAGTGAAATCAGATTGTTCCCGTTCTTGTCCATACTGTCAAAGAAAGCTTTAGACATGGTGGGGACAAAGTTACTTTGAAACCATTTCGATTGGTTGACCACATGGAATCCTTTTATCCAAAGATCACCACCAATCTTCTGTTGTCCTGGTGGAAGATTTACAGCTTGACAAACTTTGTCCCAGTGACTTTTGTAGACTTTAGCCAAATGTGATCCCAGGTCGACTTTTCCCACTTTGATAAGCTGCGTGGGGAATTCCATGAATTCTTCCAGTTTGAGGAAGCCATCTCCATCCAAGTCTAAAAACTCGAATAACATCTTCCATTTTCGCATAGCACGGTCCTGCCGAAAGAATGAGATCAAATTAGAAAAAGCAATATAGGTTGTTCCTTGCCAATGCTTGTCTTCTTCCATCACGTGGGAAGGTCTTACAGCAAATTGTGGATGGTTATTTCCCCCACCATTCCTCCCATTTGTTTATCAGTATGGCGTAAAACACATATCAGATAAATAAATATTTTCAATTTTATTTTCAAGTACAAAAAAACATCCTAGTTTTCTTCTTGCTTGTCAAACTACAGTTTTCCTCAGGCCTCAGGTCAGGCCGTTGACTGGTGACGTCAACGGTCGAGTAGAGCTTAAATTGGGGAGCTAAGCTTGTTCATCGATAAAAATTTTCCCGATCATTGACGGAAAGCGTGAGATTGTTTAAGAAATATAAAAAATGTCTCAAAAAGGAAAAATAAAATTCTCTTTGTTTAAACATACCATTCCTAATTGTCCACGAAATCATATTCTACGTTTAATAGTACCTTTTTTTATACCTGAACGCAATCTACATGTACATGAGAACATAGTGCCAATCAACCAAGAGTTATATATCCATAAAGAATATCTTCTTTAGTGTACTTTCTCATCAACCTTTGAATGCACCTCAAAAACTTTACACGACATCATATTTACAGTCCCAAAATCCCTCCCCCTCCCCCCCCCCCACCCCACCGCTACAATACACACTTAATGAGCCTGAATACTTATGCACCGGAGAACAGTCAACAGCACGCCTCTAAACTATGCAGCAGGACGTATAGGCCCAATTGTATCTATGTATACATGCTTTATTCGTAGTATCACATCGTGAGATGTTTACAGGCCAACCTTCTTGCAAAACGATTATCTATGTAATATTTGTGGTGTTCACCTCGTAGGCTAGCACTCTCGAGAACGCGGTCACAAAAACAGACTAAATACATGCTGTCGCTGAGCCTACCGCAGCCAGCACCGCGCAAGTTTCACAGTTACCTTGTACTCAAATTCTTTGTTTTCTTGTGAAATGTATTATTGGCCATTGTGTATAACTGATGAAGTTTTATCCACATTACGTGTTATGACGTGTGATTACATGTACATATCTTCTCTAGTGTACCAGATCTGACTCCAGATGTTTGGGATTCAAACAAAGTTGCCCAATCAGCGGCAGATAAGCGATTTCCACGGCTCTAAGCCTCTTAACTAAAACCATGAAATCAGCAGAAACATATTTCCCTTTTTGTCGATCACAAAACAGGTCAAACAATGGTCGGCACAGCTTCAGTATACTGTCACTGGCAAAGGTGACATTTTTGGGAATTTCCATATGTCGTTTCATTGAGATAGTAAAAAAAGAGTTAGTTTTCCTCACCAGCCTAGTTGATGGAGATTCGTTTTTTTTTTGTCAGTATAACAATGTTCAAAGTAACGTTACTGTTAACAAACAGAAAAAACCCGACTATGAAATTCACCTACATTTTCTGTGGAACTTACCATTTCTGACTCACTGAGAACAGACATTCTTAATTCCCTGGTGAAGCCTGATGCTGTTCTCGCTCAATTTTTCCTGTCAGTCTCTTCTCCTGTCCTCTGTTTCTACACAGTGTAGCCCACAAGTACACTCAACCACGCTTTTATTTCCTTAACTTCCTATGCACCAATTATTAAATTTCACGGCGCAGTTTACAGTCACAGTGGTTAGTTATGCTAATTATTTTCTAAACCTCAAAGATAGTTAAAATGGCGTCTAGTACAGTGGAGAGTTCAGTGACACTGACAAAACACGACATTTAAGTAATTATGGATCCCAGTGATTTTTTTTACAGGTTTTTTCCTTTGTTACAGTTCGTTACACTTGGATAGCATGTCGTTATGTTTACAGCTTAAAATAAAAAAAAAGATATGACATTAATTAGAAGTGCCAACGATGTCAGAAGCTGAGATATACGTGTGCAATTTTCAAATGTGTGAAATTAAGTACATAGTTCACATCTGTTCATTTTTTGTATTATCTTTTGTAGTATTTATAAAAAGCAAGATAAATTAAAATTTAAATTAGAACTTGATGTAACTTTAGAGGTAATTTGTATGTTTGTTGCTTACGGCGCCCTTTCAAAAACCTTCACAAGCAACTGATATAGTTCCGTGCGCAGCCTGCGGAAAAAAAACCACTTCTAATTCATCTTCTTTTAATGAAACGACTTTTATATACTGTACACAGTCTTGTTAATACAACACGCTTTGACAGCTTCTCATTTGAAAAACGACTTTTTGTCGTCGCTAACTAGTGCATGATTAGGACTGCGGTCAAACGCAGAGCGTCCTTGAGCAGTGCGCATAGGATAATTTTAAAGTCTTCTCTCCATCCGCAAACTTTAATTTCTTATAAAGAAAAGAAAAGTTCTTATCTGTGGCGTGGTAGTTGTTGAAAGAGTAGAAAAAGTTGTCAAATTTCTCCCTGGATATTTTACATTCTCCGCTTTCGTTCAACTTGGCGAATGGGTTGCGGATGAAGTTTTCATCGTTAGCGCCCTACAGCGTATGAAACAATGTTCAAAGTAACGTTATTGTTGTTACGACCCAAACTGTCTGTATTATAAAGAGATGGCTTGTTCGAAATACACGGCAGTTTAGCCACACAAAAAAGTAACCAAAACCAGCAGATTTTATTTTACAACAATTTATTAGCTTAACAACAACAGATAATAAGACTTATACAAATACTAAAGTACTTAAGTTTAACAAGAAAGGATAGCAGTATCTATACAAATACTAAAGTACTTACGGTGTCAAGTCCAAACGGACGCATATATTCCACAATATATATATCACACAGGCATAAATGCTCAGAGGCAAATTCACAAGAGGGAAAATCCACAGTATGACTGAGTGTATGACGAAATATACACAAAATTCCACAGACAGGGTCCGTGTACTAATAGGCACAGTGTATACAAGAGCACAAATTAAACATACAAGTTCAGACTGAACAAGTGCTCGGTGGAGATAGGATATAACAAAGCCAGAGGCTATAGAGACACCAAAATTCAGCACAAATGGCCTACTAAAGTAATACACAGCAAAAGCATCCAAGCTCTCAATAATTCTCCTTTCTCCGTTCTCTGTTCTCTCCTCTTTCATAGGTCTTATATAGCCTGGTGGAATTGTCTAGAATAAGAAAATTCCTGAACACTTGATGTAAACAAACAGGCACCGAACAGAGCGCATTCTGGAATATTCTAAGGTAGAGGCAAGACAGCAGGCGCTGAACTCAGCGTATGTAAACACTGGCAAGCTAAATTTAGAAACTGACGGCAGTCGTGCACATAACATTGTTAACAAACAGAACAAACCCGACTATGAAATTCACATACATTTTCTGTGGAACTTACAATTTCTGACTCACTGAGAACAGACATTCTTAATTCCCTGGTGAAGCCTGATGCTGTTTTCGCTCATTTTTTCCTGTCAGCCTCTTCTCCTGTCCTCTGTATGCGTATAGGACTTGAATCGTGCCGTTCTCGGTCAACAGATGACAGATGGTAAACTATATCCGTTTATTTGAACAGCAAATCGCAAATGTCAATCGTAGAGACCTACACAGTGTAGCCCACAAGTACACTCAACCACGCTTTTATTTTCTTAACTTCCTATGCACCAATTATTAAATTTCACGGCACAGTTTACAGTCACAGTGGTTAGTTATGCTAATTATTTTCTAAACCTCAAAGATAGTTAAAATGGCGTCTAGTACAGTGGAGAGTTCAGTGACACTGACAAAACACGACATTTAAGTAATTATGGATCCCAGTGATTTTTTTACAGGTTTTTTCCTTTGTTACAGTTCGTTACACTTGGATAGCATGTCGTTATGTTTACAGTTTAAAATAAAAAAAGATATGACTTTAATTAGAAGTGCCAATGATGTCGGAAGCTGAGATATACGTGTGCAATTTTCAAATGTGTGAAATTAAGTACAAGCAAATCATATTTACTCGATGTGTTATATTTAACAAAAAAGTCTGCTGCAATAGAGAAATACGTTCTTGCATCACTCAGACAACAGACTTTCTGTTTGGTGTTTTTTCAGTGTAAAATGATACATTTAAATTATATCAAAATGATTGAAATCTGACAAGCGGTTGTTTTATTTTGTTAGAGTATTTCACAACTCCATATAAGCGTTTTGAACATCTCACCGTCATTGTCATTGAACAAAAGTTTACAACATATCGTCCATACCATTGCGTAATTTCCGGATGACCTTGAGTCTCGCCATGATTTTTAACTTCCAAGGATTGTACACTGTAAACTATAGTACGCAAATTTAAAACAGCTACAAGCACATCCAAGTATAACAATTTCATATATGAGGTGAAACAAAGATACTTTGCCCCCCTTGAAGAAATGTTGATGTAAACGACGCCGAAATCCACCAACAGCTTCGCGCAAGTACTCTGCTGAATGTGCTTTTGTGACTTGTGCTTATGTGTTTATGCTATTACTGTTTTCACATGAAAATGAGCCTACAAATGTGAACTTTTTGAAGAAGAACAATATTAGACGCCCTATATCTTCCTGTTTGTAGTTCCGTTAAAATACACGTGTGCCTAAATCAAAATTCGATGTAACTTTCGAGGTAATTTAAATGTTTGTTGATTATTGCGGTCTTTCAATAGCCTTCACAGCAATTGATTTTTTTCTTCGTTCGCTGTCGCGGAAAACTGACTTGTAACACATCTTTTATTGAAGCAACTTGTATGTACTGTACACAGTCTTGTTTATATAACACGCTCAAGTTTGACAGTTTCTCATTTGAAAAACGACTTTTTGTCGTCGCTAACTAGTGTATGATTAACACTGCAGTCAAACGTAAAGCATCCATGAGCAGTGCTCATTGGCCTATAGGTGAAGCTTTAGTCTGCCAGAAACTGGTAACGTTCTTGCACTGAATATAGACTAGATACTATGTCAACACTCTGAAAGCAAAGGCGTTCAAATATAGGATAATTTATTCAGTACAAAAAAGAAGAGCCTGGATGGCCAGGTGTCAGTAGAATGTAACTAAGTGGGGTGTCATGTTTAGTGTCTTCGGCATGATACTTCAGTCGAGGCAGGACTGGTGTCATGGACTCGCCCTACTACAAGAAAAACAGTCTATGTACACACACCTAATGACTCCGCGTCGTCCTATGACTTAACGTGAAATGGAACCAGATTGACGTAAACAGCTTGTCTTGCTCTATCCCGCTGACAAACGATCGGAAAGGGAAGCCGGGCGAACTCAAAGCAATCAAATTGATGAGAGGCTGAACAATGCTTGAGTTTGGCATCAACCAACATACAGGCAATCTAACATCATAATTTGTATAAACAAAGAGATTTACAAGGAAAGCTACGAAACAAATATCTATGAAGTGTTGTGAAAGTGAAATTCTCTAAATGAGAGTTTAATATGGATGTAGATTTAAAGAGCTAATAAGTCGGGCCATATGACGCGTGTTCGACTCCAGCACTTGAAACATGGGTCGCAGCTGTTTTGCACGTGAAAACAGTATCAGCTAGGTCTCGTCTTTTCTTCTCACACCTTATCGCTTTCGTGAGGCTGAAATAACCCAGCCTGCGTATCGCCCAACCAAAGACACCATTCCAAACAACAAATCCCAAATTCATTTGAAATCGAACAGTAGACGAACGATGGAAAAGACTTGTGTGCTGGACAGCCATCACTAGACATGTGATGGCTGTACCATTTTTGACGAGTCACATGATTCAGAATGACTACCTTTACGTTTAGCAACAAAAGGGGTTCGACTCTGAAACCACCCCACCCTCCCTGCCCCGTTGGTGAGGCGATCTTTTTGACTTTTACTTTTGTATTTTTTGTATTGCACAACAACAACTTCGTGTAAGAGAAATACCTTTAAAGCAACAGAGCAACGTTAGTAGGCTAGATCTGTGATTGATATTTGCCGAATCATAAATCAAAACACTGACCATCTATGTTAATATCTTCTCTCTATCCACCTACTTCAGTTTCTCGTAAAGAAAACAAAAGTCCTTATCTGTGCCATGGTAGTTGTTGTAAGAGCAGAAAACATAATCAAATTCCTCCCTCGGCATTTCACGGTCTCCACTTCCGTTCATCTTGGCGAATGGGCTGCGCATGAACTCTTCATCGCTAGCGCCCTCTAGCTGATAATAATCCCTCCTGCGAAATCAGGTTGTCTCCATTCGTGTATATGGTGTCAAAGAAAGCTTTAGACAGGGTCGGGACGAATTCATTTTGAAACCTTTTTTACTGGCTGACTGAATGCTGACCTTTGATCCAACTGTCTACACCAATCATCAGTTGTTTTCATGGTAATTTTACAGCTTGACAAGCTTTTGTCCCAGTGACTTTTTGTAAACTACATATCAAGCTCACGAATGACTAATGAATAATTATGGCTTAACTCTACATCGGAAATATTTCAACCATATCGTGGTGATCGATCTCAAGATAGCTGTGAATGCAAGTCCAGCTGATGCTAGGATTCTCTCCAATCGTAGGTGGGGAATTTTGTGTGGCAGTTGGAAGGGGAGATGTTACGACGTGGATTTGTAAGTCGTAAGTCGAATTCTTATTTGGGTCGCAACCTGTTCTCCACTATGTGACAATGCCGCTTGTCTCTGACTGTAGGTTGAGCAGCCATGAATGCGACGTATCCAAACATGCCTCAGCCAACAGTCAGCGTAACCTGACTAGCCACCAACGTATAAGTGAAATATTCTCGAGTACGCCGTAAACACATACAAATAGAACATAAGCTGAAAACAAAAAAGCCGAAAACTATATCGGAAAATACTTTCACCTATTATTTTAGTTATTTCATTCATTAAATTGAAAACAGTGAAAATATTTGGATTGTAAGGTGGGCTAAATGGATCATATTGATAGTGTATATATCAGCGATTCTCGGGCCGTACGCTACAGGTAAATTCACCGGAATATTTGCTCAGGCATGAACATAAAAGTGTAGAAAATGTTGTGTGATGTCTGTGACGAAATATAATGTCAATATGGATTATATTTATTTATTTATTTATTCGCTTATACGACGGCGGCCAGCATGATGGTAGGTGGAAACCGTGCAGAGCCCTGGGGAAACCCACGACCGTCCGCAGGTTGCTGAAAGAAGTTCCCACGTACGGCCGGAGAGGAAGCCAGCATGACAATATGGATTATAGAGGTTAATGTACCATGCACACATTTGATTGTATTTAACTGTCTTTTCAGCGAGATTTTAACGATGTTTCTACTTACGCATTGTTCGTCGTATTTATGTTTTAAATGATTGTAATTACTTTACTTTTGTTATTCATTTGCAGAGACCGGCCCCCGATAGCACAGTGGGTAGAGCGCCCGCTTTGGAAGCGGTAGAGCTTGGGTCAGTCCTGGGTCGAGACTTTAAAAGAGGAAGTTGTAACTTCCTCGCTTAGCGTTCAGTTGACCGGTTGACCCGTATCATTATAACGCGGGGTGGGGCAGCTTACTTACCTTCGGCAAGGCGTCTCAGTGAAGCAGCACTAGATAAAAGAGTGGTGGAAATTCGTCCTGCAACAAAGAGGCACATTACATGCACTTTAAGGATTCTTTCGTAGTCATATGACTGAAAACTTAAGTACGACGTTAAACCACAAGCACTCACTCACACAGGAGGCAGACAAAATACTAATGTACGGGTACCACTATCGGAGAGAAAAGATGAGAAACAACTGACTTGTTCAACTCTCAGATCAGCAATAGGCCTTACACAAGGTCATATAAAGAAACACGAAGACGCTTGAATAAGTTCAATACATATATTTAAACAATAATATACAAAATAACTCAAATAACTGCAAAATATTTATAATCTCTTACTGATGATAGAGTCTAAATCCGAATGGAATATTCTGCTTCCGAAAGCGAGTCAGTTCACGTAACTATGGAATCGACAGTCAACAGGAATTCCGACGGATGAAAAGTAGTGGACACCGCACGTAGTCCTACAATAGTCCTCCGACGCACTCACAAAAAGAATGTTATCTACATAGGCTGCAGAGAATCCCAGCCCTTCCACAATCTTACTGGCTAACCTCTGAAATGTAGCCGCATTATTTTTTACCCCTAACGGTGTGACACGAAACTGATAAAACGCCGAAGGAGTAGCAAAGACAGATATCTCTTTATCCCTATCTGTCAATGATACCCGTCAGTAACCCTTGAGAAGATCAATCCTAATAATAAACTTGGAATTTCCTACCCTATCAGTACAATCCTCGGTATGGGGAATATGATAAGAACAGCATTGACCTTTCCGTAATCCACACATAGGCGTATAGAACCATAGGTCTTAGGGATAACTACAATTCGGTAACACCAGTCACACTGGCTTGGCTGTATTGTCCCGTTGTCTAACATGTACTGTATTTCCTTGTTAACGACCTTTAACTTTAGAGGATTAATTCTGTAAGGGTGCTGTTTGATAGGTACATCCTCTAGTACCTCTACATCACCGAGCATTAGTACAAACTCGTACATCCGAAGATATCTTAGGATAGTTCTAGAGCAACTTACAAATATCCTGTCTCTGATTTTTAAAAAGATGACTTAACACTTCATCTAAATGGCTCATTACACCTGAATTATCCAACTTAAGATCTAACGAATCAACATGGCTCTTTGGACTCTTTTGTGCATGTGGTAAGCAATTCACTCTCCTCTATATGACTACTGACCGACTAGCGTCACGGGAATTGTACTTCTTTAGCATATTAATGCGAGCATATTAATACCCTTTCAGTTTTTTTCATGATCAGGTGTGCTAATAATGTAGTGAACATCGTTAACTTTCTTTACCCCCTCATACGGCCCTCTAAACTTGGCCTTAAGCGGTTCCTGAGGTAGGGGCAACAAAACTAGAACCTGATCCTCAGGAGAAAAACTTCTTACATTAACTATCTTGTCGTAGTATAGTTTCATTTTCTCCTGAGAGGTCTTCAGATTACCACGAGCCATTCCCCAGGCTTCATCAAACCTGTCCCGAAACTGGGAAACATACTCTAATAAGTTTCCTTCTGTTTTCTGAGCCAAGATACGCTCCTTCATCAAAGCTAAAGGACCTCTAATCTGATGACCATACATTAACTCAAATGGACTAAACCCAGTGGACTCATTATGAGTATCCCTAGTGGCAAACAATACAATTGGAATCCCTTTGTCCCAATCTTCAGGGTATTCCATACAATATGTTCGTAGAACACTCTTCATGGTTTGGTGGTATCGTTCCAAAGCCCCTTGGGATTGAGGGCGATAAGCTATGGATTTAAATTGTTTAATCCCAGCTGATACATAACTTCCTGAAATAAGCCTGACATAAAATCCGACCCCTGGTCAGATGATATTTCCTTAGGTAAACCACACCTGGTGAAAAACTGTAACAGACCATTAACTATCTGAGGAGTAGTTATCTGTTACAGTGGGTTAGCTTCCGGAAATCTAGTGGCTGTACCCATAATAGTCAAAAGATACTTGTATTCTGATTTATTTTTCTAGGTAAAGGACCAACTCAATCAATAAGTGTCTTACTAAAATGTCCAAAAAATGCAGGAATTGGAATTAATGGTGCATGCTTTACATTATGCGTTGGTTTCCTCACCAGAGGACAGGTGTGACATGTCTTACAGAAATAAACCACATCCTTGTGAATCTTAGGCCAGTAAAATTGGGATTGATTTTACTTTCTGTCTAATGACTAAATGTCCACCTATTGGAATCTCATGAGCCATCCTAAGTACTTCCTGTCTATAACTTAGAGGTAAGACAAGTTGATTAAAAATTGCCCAATGATCATTAGTTGATACATGAGGGGGTTTATATTTTCCTCTTAATAAAATAAAATTCCTCCACTCTCTATACTACAATTCGTCACACAGATTTAATCGATAGAATGTCATCACTAATTGTATCGGTGTTTAACAAAGCTGGCCGCCGCTATATTAACATCAAACGGAACAGAGCCTTCTTCAGTTCTACAGCATACAAAGGCTACCATTCATGGGATGTTTCCATGCTCACTGAGTTGCTTGAATTTCTCATTAATATCATCTATGTGAAATTCGGAGAAACAATATATCGCCAGATTATACCTATTCTGATGGGTACAAATTGTGCCCCCACAACCCCACCCCACCCCACCCCCAACCCAACACTTTTGTCCAGCATATACCTGTTCTCATATGAATATGACTATATGGGGAAACCATTAAGGAGTAATCCTCACCAGGCCCGATCTGTCTCATTCACTAAACTTTGTGTTGATGATTTAATGGCTTTAAAACAATCCATACATAGCAAAGGCTGTGAAAGATATTTACTCGTCTTCTCTGAATTAAAGGAAATCACAGAGTTTCGAGATGGTGCATCTTATCTGGACATATATTTGTACAAAGACCAAAACGGGTTTCTCTCTCGCAGACTCTACGACAAGCGGGATAGTTTCGATTTTGACATTTATTATTTGACAATTACCCTTCTTTTTTTGTCGACGGCTGGTATACGAATGTCTGCTTCGACGCCCAGATTCTTTTTCGTTCTTTTTTTCTAACTTAAACCTTTCCATATCTAAATGAAGCGTAATCAATTCAATATCACCATTTTGGTCCGTATGCGGTTGCTGTGAGTTTAAGTCCAGCTCATGCTGGCTTCCTCTCCGGCCGTAAAGTGGGAAGGTCTTGCAGCAACCTGCGGATGGTCATGGGTTACCCCGGGCTCTGTATAAGTGAAATATTCTTGAGTACGGCGTAAAACACCAATCAAATAAATAAATAAATAAATTAAATCCAGCCTCCTTAACTCGGACAGCTTAACAATTGACAAATCCTCACTATCAAGGAATAAATTTACATTAGATTATTCAGCTTTAATGACACAATATAGTGTAAAAAAATATTTAAATAGCTGTGCAAAAATTGAACTTCTGTGGGAGTTACCTTGCGCTTATTTTCTCCTGCCAAAACTTTACGTAGGATTTGATATCGTAGTGTTCGTATTCTGCTGATAAATGTGGTAACTTTACTTATATAATTTGTTTTCTTTTAAGTCACAGTCCGTTGCACTAGAACTGAAAGCAAGTCTCTTCATCTCTTTTATTAAGAACTTAAATAAAGAGCTTAAAGTCCGCTACACACGGGGTGCGCTTGGGTGTGTTGTAAAACAAGTGCCCAAAAAGCTCAACATTAAAAGAGAAATCACAGTTAACTCAAAAAATTAATCTGTTAATTTTAACCGAAACTCTGCTACCTGAGTGATGCAAGAATGTATTCTGCTATTGCAGCAGATTGTTCTGTTAAATATAACACACATATTCTATTAATTCAACATAAAGATTCTATTAAACTAACAGGGTATTATGTTGAATATGACGGAATGTTATGTTATATTGACAGTATGTTTTAGTATCACTCAGACAACAGACTTTCTGTTAAAATTAACAGACTGATATTTTGAGTTATTTTGAGGCTATCGAACGGAAAAACAATATCCAAATCTCTTTAAGAATATATATAATTTTAACCGAAGATGGAAGTTAACGCTACCAGTAGTTCCTAGGAACGTCGGATGTAAAATCCTATAATTCAAATTCAGTGCAGCTGTTCTCAACACCTCTTGTTTAAACACTGGAACGCGTCCGTATTTGTATTACACACACACTCTGCTATAAAGCAAGAAAAAGCAAGCAAAATTATCTTAGTTACGCTTTCATTGTAACTATTCCTATAAACACTGCTTTAATATAAAAAAAACATTAGCCAGGAACTAGCTAGCCCTTATAATTAGATTTCCACTTACAAAGCCAAGGGCACTGCCCGGTTGTCTCACACCATCATGCTGGGCACCGTCGTAAAATGAAACATTCTTGAGTGCAGCTAAATCAAATGGTAAAAAAAAAATAAAGCATAGCACCAAAGATGGTTCACACTTTGTTCATAAAGAGATTATCATCAGCTCCAATTGTGTATGTTCAGCCTTCAGTATCACCAGTATTAGGGATGGAGGCGGTTCCACTCACTGCCATAATTAATTTATTGATTTATTTATTTGTTTATTTATTTGATTGGTGTTTTACGCCATACTCTAGAATATTTTACTTATACGACATCGGCCAGCATATCTGGGATATTTGCATCTACCAGAGCCTCTGTTCGACAAATTTACACCAAAACCCTCTGGGGGTCAGCGAAATCTGTATATTTCAGGTTATTCTTTACGGGTAACCTGAAATTACAAGAAAAAAAATTTAAAATCTTCCTCAGGACCCAACAAACTCTGAAACTGTCTGGAGAATTCTGGTCTAGTTCCTCTCTGGAGCAAGCAAACCGTGCGTTGTAAAACCTTTGTAATGTGTTTAACTCCATGTGAGGCTAACCGTTGTTGTCTACGATTTTAATCAACATCACAAGTTATTGCTGCAAAAACTAGTGTGTCAAGGTTATTCCATCAAACGCGTTCATTCCGAGTTTCTTAAGTTTTACAATGAGTATAATTCTCTTGTAAGTAAATATGGACAGAATGTCCAGAATCTCTGGCGCTCTGCTTCATGATTGTGTCTAATTCCGCTTGGCCCCTGGCTAGGGTCAGTATATTCATCGTGCTGCTTGTACACTGTGTACTGGTAGGCAAATTACAATCAATTACAGGCACCTGTAGGTATAGCAATTTTATACATGAAGTGAAAACAAAACAATACTTTGCCCACTAAAAGAGATGTTCATGTGGATATTCACGACACCGAAATCCACCAACCGCTCCAGGTATGTACACGCTTCAGTGTGTTTTTGAGAATTCAGTGTATACGCCAATTTAGTGTTTTTCACATAAAAATGAGTCTATTAATCTCCAATTTCTTAAGAAATTTTTTGGAGAAAACCATGTGTCTTTCTGCTTGTGCTTCCTACACGTGTAACTAAATTAAATTCAGTTTTAAGTTTTCATGTTATTAGCTGCAAGTTAAATATTTTGTGGATGATGGCGTCCTTTCAAAAACCTTACAGCAACTGATATGGTTCAGTGCACATCACGGAAAAGTGGCTTCTGAGTCGTCTTCTTTTGTGTAACCACTTTTATTTACTATACATATTCATGTTTATATAACATGCTCAAGTCTGAGAACTCTCTTTTAAAAGCGCTCAATTCTTTTTGAAAACTGGTGCATGTTTAGAAATGCGTGAAACGTCCTTGTGTACCCAAGAACATGTGAGCAGTGTGTACTCAAGTACATATAGGTGGCGCTTCAGCCTTCAACATACAGAAAACTAGGAATGTTCTCGCACTGGCGATCAGTTCGAAGATTTTTCCAACATGTTAGGTATAGATTTCTATGCAATATTGCTGGAGGATTGAGACGCTACAATTTCCCTGCCCAATCCCGGGATTGAACACAGCTGCTACGACAGAACGACTTCAAACAACTGATAACATCCTCACGCGATCCACGGTCAGGATACTATCCACGCACTGAACTCAATTTGTTTAATCGGAGTTTTACGCCGTACTTAAGAATATTTCACCTACACGGCGGCAGCCAGCATTGTTGTCAGGGGGAAACGAGCTGCTGAGCGACCTTCCATGTGCGACTAGAGATTAAGCCCTGAGTTCAATGAGATTGGGGCCGCTATGGTGGCCTTTTGGTTAGAGCAAGATCCAGGTCAGGCCATTCCAAAGATTTTAAAATAAAATGGTACTTGTTGCTGCCTCGCTCGGCTCTCAACATGGAGTGGTTAGAGCGGTATAATGTGATTGGGTGACGTGTCACGTCTGGTGTCTTCAGCATGATACTTCTGTGGAGGAACGACAATATTTATAATCGGTGGCATATTCCAGAGCGGGTTCATCAGCAAACTGATTTTTCAGTGATGCATATGTTTTGGTAATTTATTATCAGCTAATGATAATGATAACGATAATAATCATTTTAAGCCTGGTTAGGATCAAATTATACAGCCTAGGCCTACTGTTAGTCCACAAACAACTTCAGCCAGACTGCTAGTTTTATTAATTTATTTATTTATTTGATTGGTGTTTTACGCCGTACTCAAGAATATTTCACTTAAACGACGGCGGCCAGCATTATGGTGGGTGGAAACCGGGCAGAGCCCCGGGAAAACCCACGACCTTCCGCAGGTTGCTGTAGACCTTCCCACGAACGGCAGGAGAAGAAGCCAGCATGAGCTGGACTCGAACTCACAGCGACCGCATTGGTGGGAGGCTCTTGGGTAATAACGCTGCGCTAGCGCGCTAACTAACTGGGCCCCCTGCTAGTTGTAGGGTTAACTAATAGAACTAGGTCTACAAATCTGACTCTTTTGTACATAATAATAAATTTTTAGCACACAGGGATTAAATGTCTCTAGTCGGGCAACAATTCTTAACTTTAGTAATATTTCTGTCAAGAATGTGATAGCATTGTTTATTCCCACTATCTAACCCTACGAAGCTTACAGTTAGACACGGATTCATTAAGGGCGTTTACGATTTTGCGGAAACGACAGTGTCGCCAGCTTATGAGGACCAGTCACGTGAAAATAACGGCGAATAACGTCACACGATTGGCTAGGCTAAGGTGGCGACACCGGTGTTACCGTATAATCGTAAGCGGCCTTAATAAAGACGTGTTGTTGTTGGTCGAAGTTTTCACGCGCATCTTTTCAACAAATCGGAAACAGTCATATGCCATTTTATCTATAATAAACTTTCCTCGTGTAATTGTTTTTGTCTCTTGCAGTTATTTTCTTTACGACTTAACGACTGCTCACCTTTATCGCCATTATGTTTTGTAAAAACTGATGACACACATTGATCGACAAAGGCTTGCCTTCGCTGGCTCCAGTTTTATCTGCTATCAGTACCTTTTGGCCTACATGCGATCTTCCAGAAATTTTTGAAGATAGTGTTTCTCTATGTAAATAACATGCTTTCGAATAAAACGGCACATTTGTTTTACTTGTCAACCATAAGCATTAGTCATCATTAGACTTGTTTTACGTGGCCTATGTTGTACTTCGCAATGTTTGTGTTATGTTTTCAAACGGTAAAAAGAATTCTGATCTCATAATATTCATCACCATGAAAAAACCATCATACCTAAACTCGTTATGATCCGGCGGCGTTTCAACGACGTAAAAGTGAAAAATTTGTGCAGTGTGAGAAAAAAAATTATACAACTCCAGTCTGAGTGTTACGATATATATCACTCGAGGCTGTTAATTTTCAGAATCACTTGCCAGAGGGGCTCGTGATTCTATTTAGGCGTATATAATTAATACATTTTCAACGCATGGCGCACCTTCAGTGAAAGGTGTGCTTTCAGTCTGACTGCAGCGTATATATATATTAAAGAAAACCAAAGACTTTCATAATTTCATCCTACTCCAAAGGCATGTCATTGTAAAATTACCCACATTTGTATAGTAGGCCTAAAATCCCAAGATCTCTGCATATGGCGTAAACATATACCATTTTGTAGCATTTGTTGTATCCTATTTAAAATGTAATTTCAGTCTACATCATACGTTATTGCTTTAACAAGGATGCTCCATAAAACGCCATAAAACTCTACGGTTCTAAAATTTAGAGTATAGACTCGCCATGATGAAATAACAGAATATGTATGTTGTATTTAACAGAATAATCTGCTACAATAACGAGAAATGTTCTAATATCACTCTGACAACAACCTCTCTGTTAAATTTAACAGATTATTTTTTGAGAGCAAGTGAATAGAACACTGTCAATGGCAAATATGGACAGAGCGTTCGGGGTTTAAAATGCGATCTGTGTCACCAACTCGGGTTACCGCAGGGCTAAGGGTTTTATAATTACTGATGTTCATTACACCAACATGGCGCTTTTATGAACAGTTGCATTCAAAGCAAGACTCAGCTATCTATAATTGTATTCGACCTGGAAATTACTCACGGACTACAAGCTGGAAATTTGGACTGGATATCATGCCTGGAATATCGCCGAGGTTTAAATTGCATGGTTGAGAATTGATGACTCCTTCTCTCTTGCATGTTACTGACTTTACCTACAATTTATATATTACTGTTTACATATTCCTTTGGGAACAGCAGTGATAGATTCTTTTGGAAATGGGTGATGTGAATGTCAGCTTGGAACGACTCCTCGTGGTTTACAAGTGGTATAGGAATGTCGGCCCTGACACTTCCGCGCAAATCGTACGACGATTTTGTGGAAGTGCTCGACCGTGCACAGGGAGACATGATTGGAATAATTTGAGACTGAAAACACTACCGATAAGCTGCGTAGTAAACAGGCCACGCTGGTACCCTTCGACCTTCGCCCTTTCGACCTTATATTAGAAGGGTCGAAAGTAAGAAAAGGTGACTGGCTGCAAACGGCTTCTATAGTATAGAATGTAGTTTGAGCATGCATTTAAAATTCTTCATTCTGATGAAAACCCTGACTATGCCTTCACTTGTTGTACAGGCTCTGGACAAGGTTTTCCGATAGATTAGAATGCGCCGTCTGCAGGGTCCATTTGGCAATATCGATGACCTATTCTCACAACCAGGCTGTCGTAACAATAACTATTATACCGGTACTCGTTATTTACTGAGAGTGACCTCCCTTGATTGTGCTCTTCCGTTATCCAAGTGAAATAGGTCAATGAGCCTATTTCACCAGTTGAGGCTGAAACTGTCCATAAAACTACTAGCGCAATATGAATGTGATTCTGATAAACACCTAGTAGCCACTTTTTAAACATGTTAATTACTGGATATGTACATAAAGGTCAAGGGCGCTCTCCAAACTATAATACTTACCGCTTAATTCGTACAAGTGAAGAATTCACCCAGTGTAGCCTAAACAGGCCAAAACGGCAATAACCAAATAGGCCTGGGCATAAGCACAAACTCAAACCTTAGAGTAATTAGGTGACGATCATTTTGTAAAAGAAACTCTTTATAACAAGATTTGGGGGATTACGAACTGAATATCAGCGATTAGACCTGGCCCGGGATCACGAAACTTTCTTAGACTTAAGTCAGTCTTAGTGTTTCGAAATTTTACAGCTATACACTTATGGCTTATGTTAGACATTTTTATTTTAATACTTAGAGTTGTCCTAGATCTACATGACAGAATTAAAAATTATTGCTTAAGTTCAAAAGTAAGCTTAGGAATTATACCACAAATTCAGACTTAAGTCTGACTTAAGCCTAAGACTGCTTTGTGAACCTGGGGCCAGATGTTATAAAATTTTACTGCATGGTCTCATGATGGTTTTACCGAAAATAAGCTTTGGAGATTGTGGTTTAGGACAAAAACGTGATACATGGTTGGCCGTTTTATATGGTGATATTTTGGAAATAAACCAGATGGTATCTTTACCCCTACTTTATTCAGGACAAGTTGAATATCAGACAGAATATTTTGTTGAGATATCTTAGTCACAGAAATTGTCTATATATAGGCCTAACAGAACAGGCATAAATCTTACATAGCATCAGGCCGCCGTCGTATGAGTGAAATATTCTTGAGTACGGCGTAAAACACCAATCAAATAAATAAATCAATACATAGCATCAGAGATTGTTCCAAGTTTAAGGCTGATTATTTCATACTATGACCAACGTGCTAGTTGTCATAGGGTTTAGGTGATATGTTGCCGTCTTGATTCTGAAACCGTTCACTAAAATCTGGAACTCGGTGATTTCACTAAATATAGTTCTAGAAAACATTGAGGAAATCTGGGATTTCTGTGATCAGAAAAAAACATAACACAGTCCATTCGTCCATTTGGCTCTAATATTGTGACTCTATGACGTCACCCGATGATTCGCAGGGTGCGAGGAACGGTGATTTTGAAAATCAAACCGAACGAAATATTCAGATTTGAGCTTTTAGCGCAAACAATTCACCTCAGAGCTTACTTGCTGGTCTTACTAACCATCTTGGAACTTGGAAAATGCACCAAAAAGCCTCTAGGAAGGTTTAAAGGGCTTGATTTTGGTTCTGTTTTGGCCTTTCCGTGTGATGGTAGACGTGATGTTGAATCAAAAGATTACAGTGGGAACATTTTTCAGGTTCGACGTGGTAAATAGAAAGGACTGGATCTAGCAATAATCTTCAGGTACATCAGTTGCAGATCAGTTCATGCACACGAGACAATTCTTTTGTGCTCTACAAATTAATAAGGTAAGTTTGTAGATGTTCACTTTCGTGAAAATCTGATACCGAGGCATGCTGACGATTGAACTTATGTTTGTGAGTACACTGTTTTAGCCTCAGCTTATTTAGGCGTACAGCGTCAAGCGCTACATTTCCTTTTATCAACCTTTTCTATTTTTCACATTTCATGAAAGTAAATTTTATGCCTATCCAGTGTCCAAAAACTTAACACTATCTTAACAAGAAATCGGTGTTACGGTGTAGTAAATGATCGCTGGCCTGGCTTTTTTTCACAAGAAACAACAGAAATAGTCTGGTGTGCCATTGTATTATTTTCATTGGATAAACTTTTCAATGAAAGTTCAGGTGACCGATAAAAATTGTATTTTATTTATATAACACGTGGAATATTGGAAATTGACATCACTGTTGTTATAACACTGACGCGGGCAAATTTTTGGGATATGAGGAAGTATGTTTTGTTGATATTTTGAGGGCAGCATAAGT
Organism: Liolophura sinensis; assembly: GCF_032854445.1. Taxonomy (NCBI): domain Eukaryota; kingdom Metazoa; phylum Mollusca; class Polyplacophora; order Chitonida; family Chitonidae; genus Liolophura; species Liolophura sinensis. Next base: position 11,176,799 of record NC_088297.1, on the reverse strand, counting down.
TCGCAAAAGGAAGACCTGAGCTGTATTTCTGAAAGCTAAGTTGGGAAGAAATTTAGAAACAGATCTCGGATCTAATTGCAAAAATACTTTTTGCAACATTTCTTACTGAATCAGGGATAGCTACCTTCAACTATGAACTATATACTGAATAATTATTTAAACGATGGCGGTCAGTTTTACGGGTGTAGGAAACGGGAGTGCCCGGCTTAAACCACCGCCCGCTGTCAAGTTACTGACGAACTTTGCCACTCGTAGCGCAGTTATGCACGCAAAATATTGGTGGAGAACAAGTGATTTTTAACGAACATTACGCTGAGCAACGTCCTCTCGAGCGTCGTTGACCGCTCAATGTCACCAGTCTCAGAAAAAAAAACAAAAAATAAAAACAAGTAGAGCAGAAATTTCTACAAAACTTTTGTCCATGCCTTAGAAGATTAACTAGTCTCTATGTACCAAAAATATGGCGAGCAGGTAACGACAGCCAAGCGTGTGAAATACGTGCACCAGATTTGCCATCATGATAAGTTTAAAATAAATGATGTGACTGGTGTTTAACGCCCGGCTAAAAGGCTTATACGACGGGTTTATGGGTGGAGAAATCCGTAGAGGTGAAAAGCGGCGAGAGCTCACTGGATGGAAAAGGGTTCGGTTGTCGCTAGGGTACAAGGCTTTAATTGAAGAGTACCTCCAAATTATGGAATAGAATTTTTCACTACGTGAGAAGGTCTGTCAGCAACCTGCAGATTGTTGTGGGTTTCCCTTGGTCTCAGCCCCATTTCCTCACACCATAATGCTGGCCGCCGTCGTATAAGTGAAATAACATTGAGTATGGCGTAAAACACCAAATAAATTAATTAATAAATAAATAAATTTTTCAAAACAATAAAAAAAAATTAAAAAGCATTTATGAACACACTACAATTATTTTCTGTTCATTAAAAGACTCCCGTACGCACGGTCTGCCAGCATTGGTCGTTGGTGTCCCATCGGGAAATAAGTTTATGTACGTATAAATCAAATTTATAAACAAGTGACTAAAAGGAAACACATTGGTACAGAATAATCCAACAGCATCATTTTCAGCATTTTTATCTTAAGGTGTTTTAGAATGTTACATTCACATCAAAGTATTGAGAAACTAAATCTATATCTCACCAATAAAAAAATTTCACACGTAAAAAATAGCTGTTTATGTTGTCTAAAATTATCTATTCAACATTTATTATTTTAAGCCAAGGATATAGTGTTTCTAAAGTAATTTTTGCCCTTCTGCCTAATATATCGTCAACTGAAACAGTGCTCTGGGTTCCTTTAAGGTCGGTAGATCTTGTCGAATTAATTAGCAATACGTCTTGAAGGCATTAGGCTTTTCTTTGCAACTTTGAATAGTCCTGGTTTACGTCCATCGACACGCTGACGCATATTCGTGTCATTTCGTGGGAACCACGAATGCTTATTTTTCTCAAAATCATCTTTTAGTTCTGGTTTAACGACAGATTCTAAAGTAGGGCCGCTCAGTGTCAGACTCACGGAATCTGTGTCCTGCCTCACACACTCATAATGGGACCTATCAACGTACTTATCGATGCAATCGTAATAGAACTGCAACATTCTCAATCTCCTGTATTGAAGGAAAAAAAGTTTGACCGGTAGCGGTAGATCAATAAGCTCCTGACGCAAGCGCACTTCGCGACAGTTATTAATCACCGAATTCAAAGGCATGGAAGCATCTCTATTAGCTATGATACGATTAAGTCTTTCTTCGTCAAAGACGACATTGTAAGCAGAATTACCAAGTAACTCCATTATACTTGCGTTACATTTCTTCTCTTGGTCATTATCACCAGCTGTTTGAGATTCTCTTATCTTATCGACAAAATGGCTGAACGTCGAGCTGGGGGTATACTCAATCAGCTGGTAAATTTTCGTTACCACAAAGTCGTGATTCAAATACCACTGTAAGAGTGGAGTTGAAAGTAGAATCTTATTTCCGAAGGTACCATGGATAAAAGCGCCATCAACCCCTTCGTCAAAGTTGTCTTGAAAATCGTTAAAAATAGGAGACATTTCGACATATTTTTGTTTGAGATGATCGGGAACGTGTATGTCTACTTCGACACAGCCAAAAATACCACCATTTCGAATTTCCGTCAGTATTGTTTCCTTCGACATATGTAATGGACGAACGTTTTTTCTCTGTTTATTTTCCAAAAAATATTTGACCTCAGGGGCAGTTTTTTTAGTATTATCCCATTTGCACTCCCACATCTCCTCATAGTCGAAGCCATCATGGAGGATTGCCGTCTTTCTGTCCTGGATTTGTTGTTGCAATTCTTGGGGAGTGAAACCTAAGCTGTCGTTATACCCAAAGGTCTCCGTCCCGTCATTAGCCTTAATAATAACGTGACGGCACATATGACCATTCTCATAGCAGTCGAGAAAGACGAATACAGTCGGTTTGCCATGTATATTAGCAAACCCCTCAACCAGGTTCCTCATTTGACGCTTTTTTTCATAAGTACGACGAATGGAAACACGCCGTGAATGGGATACCCAGTCAAACCAATCCTGAGACGCTGTGAAAATCTTTTCTGATGTAAACCAACCGACTTTGTTGGGATTTGGTAGACACCTTGAGTACTCTCTAGTGGGCAGGGCTTGTCCGATGCACCAAATGAAGAGGGATTGTGCCTGATATTCAACAAGTTCATCACCTCTGCTTTCGCCTCTGTGAATTTTTTTCGTAGATTTGTCCCTATAACGGCTGCACAACACAACGTTTTGTTTAAACATGTGCAAATCGTTCGCTTCCTTGTCAAATCTTAAGAAATGATCGTCTACTCCCTGAAACATGCTTTTAAGTGCAAGATCCGAAACACAAGCGCCATCTTTAAACATGTCAATATTTTGACTTTGATAAAAATACACCAATTTAGCTATGGCTTTTGAAAATTGGGCGATTTTTAAGTCGTTACAGACAATTAATAACTCTTTTAACGTTTTCATTTCTTTTTCCTTCCACGCCTTTTCAACATCAAGGTACGTTGTGTCGTCGATAGGTTGTTCTTCGTTGGTAAAGTCAACCTTCTTAGGGAATTCTCTAATCGAGTTTAAATCATCGACGGAGGTAACAACATTAAAAAGAAAATCATATTTCCTCAAACTGCAACCATAATCTTCAAGAAATGATTTGTAGCTTACCCCAGGAGCTAAGTAGTTTAGAATATCTAAAAATCTTAATTGCCCTGTGCCCGAAAGCACGTAATCGTCACAATTCTCATCCTGTTCAGATATAGCTGAGAGCAAAACGTCGAGATAACGTCTTTCAGAACTAAATCCTAAGACAGGAAGATCATGAAGCCATTTTTCAAAGTCTTCGTAGATCGTGGTATGATTAAGTCTTTGAAACATGTTCTGTTTGTTCTCTAACTCGGTGAATACACAACAATACTGTTTCCGCAGAAGCTCATAGCTTTTTGCAGTCATCGCTAATAAATATTTATACATATCTCGACACAGTTCACTCGGTTTACCTCTGGACACAAAGCTACGTGCATTTTCGAAGCCAGGTACATTTGACAACAATGTAACACTCATCAGTACGTGAGTTTCAAGAAAGCTGGGTTCATTCAAATATTGAAAATCACACATAGCGTAGTACGGGAAAAATCTGTCTTCACTAGGCACATCGATCCCAGCCTCGCTTAAGCAATCAAAGATACTCTGACTTCCATAATATGAATTTTCAAAACTTTCCTCAGAACTATCAAATTGTCTGTTTGTACTAGTTGTTGACATCTCTCTGATTTCTGTCTTCTCATCATCCTGTGAAAATGAATGGAACATAGTATAATTAACGCCTTGTCACGAAAAAACTTACAAAATTGAAAATACGTTCTGCTTTTCATCAAAGAATGAATGAATGAGTATAGCTTCACGTCATTGTATCAAAGAAGATTATGTTTTCATGTATATTGGTCGACATTCACATAGTTCATAACAATCATAAAAGAAGATGTTTTCTTGAATATGTCAGAATGAAGACTTGTCTCTGGTGTGCTCTTGCTGTAACTGTACGGATTTAGATGTGTTACAACTACGCTATGAAATATTTGTAGCAATCACATAATTTCTTATTCACTATGATTTATTTCTTGCGTTGTGTAATCTCGCTTTCTATAGCATGCCTTTCACAATGCAATGTTTCTCTTATCAGGCCTCCGTTTTAGTAAGAAACAACATTTTGTGTACATTTCGTCATACACTCAGTTACTGTGGATTTTCCCTCTTATGAATATTGCCTCTGTCCAATTTTTTAAGCATTGTGGAGTATATGCGTCCGTTTGCACTTGACACTGTTGTACATGTAAGTACTTTAGTGTTTGTATAGATACTGCTATCCTTTCTTGTTAAACTTAAGTACTTTAGTATTTGGAAAAGTCTTGTTATCTGTTCTTGTTAAACCTAATAAATTGTTGTAAAATAAAATCTGCTGGTTTTGATTACTTTTTTGTGCGGCTAAACTGTCGTGTATTTCGAACAAGCCATCTCTTTATAATACAGACAGTTTGGGTCGTAATAAATAAATAAATAAATAAATAGATAAATAAATAAATAAAATCAAACAAGGAAAGGAGAACAAAGCACCTGTAGACCCCACGTCGTACTTTCACCGCTACTGCAGATTTTTTGACTTTGTCCAACTGATCTGAAACAGAGTAATTTTAAAAAAAAGATGACCTGTATGCGCGACAGCTTGAAGAAGGATGAGTAATACACTAAAGAAAACTTCATCAATGTCAACATGTGAATGTGAACTAATTGTTCAAGTACATTTTCATTTCATTTCAATGGTTCCTTAATCGTTGTCATACTCCTTACAGCGTGAGACCCTTTTCGTGGCCTAACGGTTGGTGTGACCGCCTCGAAGACGGGAGACACGGGATTAAACCCGGGTTGGGTAATTCCAAAGGCTTTAGTAATGATACTTGTTGTTCCTTAGCTTAACGCACACCACTGAGAAGTTAGAGCGAGGAAACTGGACTGGTGACTGATTGGGGTGTCGTGCCTGGTGTCTTGGGCATGATACTTCAGTGGCGGCAGCACTTTGGTGGCATGGACTCGCTCTGCCGCTGGAAGTCAGTATATGTGCACGCACCAAATGACTCCTCGTCGTCATATGACTGAAGAATTGTTAAGTAAGACTTTTCCCTCCACGCATACATCAATACATTTCTCACAGAGTTCGTTTACAACTCTGCCACCAGTAAACTAGTTTCACCTCTGGAGCCGGTGCGATGTACTAGGCTTGTTTAGTCTTAGCCCAATAATTACTGTCCACGCGGGGAACTAATTAATCCGCATTCATCAATAACATCGTGTCAGCTGTTGATTAGAATTATATTGTGCATACTTTAGATAAAAAGAATGCGTGTGTAAGGCGTTTACAAATTGTTGAAACGGTTTGTTTCTGCTTTCTGACTTTACTTCCTGCCTCATCATTATGACCCAAGTAATCTCGGCGCTGTTAAAGATTTAGGAACAAAATTTGCTAGTAAGGACAGTGATGCAAAGCGAATATACAGAGAGGCGCCTCTGCTGTAAGGAGTATGAATCTTTGTTATGATTTGCTGATCTATTTGAACGATAACATTGTAGTACAGCTCCCACATTACACGACACATAGCACGACACATCGTTACATATGCAGAAAGCTTGCAAGACCTATCTCTAAAAGCAATGTTCAATGTCAAGTGAAGTACATACACGCGTACCTTTTGGACAATTGGATTTTAATATTTTCGACAGTGCACCCATTTCCATTTGTGGTATTCTGGATCTCAATGGACACGCCAAAATTCCCTGTGAATAGGTAATAAAACGGTGTTACACTCTTAAAACTAAAATGTTTCATTTAACAATGTAAAGATCATGAGGAGTGATTGTAATTAGAAGAGCTATATGACCACTTTTTTAAAAGTGTTAATGTTTTAACACTCTTTAGTGTTCACAGTCCAACTCTATTAAAAGCTGGTTAATCATCACTTTAAACCAACACTTAAAGCTGAGTTCGAGAAAAATTGAACCTGAGTGTTGAAATATTAACACTTAATAAAACTGATCAGATACACGTGACTCTTATAGAAGCAGTCACTCCTTGTGATCTATGCAGTGTGAAATGCAACACTTAACACTCCAAGAGAGTATAGTTCGTATAGGCCATTCTGAATAATTCGTTAAACAAAGTTGTTTTTCAATATAACAGAATTAGGTAAAGAATTACATATGACCTCACTTAATTCTTCATACCCAATATATCCAAATACTATAAAAGATAATCATATCGCGGCTATAATGGGATTTATGCAAAAACAAATGCCTGTAGTTATCTCCCTTTATACATCACAGATCAGCACTGAGCTGAAGGTCGTTGAGCGGTCTGTCTGACAGCGTCATTCGTCATATTACACGTCACACTACGTGGGTTAAACTCTCGTGCATACCTTAAACTTGCGGTGACCCTGGCTCATCGGCAAACTCGGGGCAAAAAATTTCCCACCCACCTCACCCTTATCTTTGTATTTCTTCAGCTTTTCTAGTTCACTGTTTGTGTCCTTTTCTCACTCTTTGCCTTTGCGGAAATTATTATCGACTTCTGTTGTAAGTTTAAATCTGAAACCCAGCCATATCTTTAACACTTTGTTGTCTTGAATAAATGCGTCATTTTTATAAAACGATCTTAGTCGTCAAACATCGGTGTTCTTTTTTTCCGCAAACGTATCTCGTCTCTGATCAAGTGTGTCTTTTGCATAAATGTTTATATGAATCTTCAAAGGAATCTTTAATGAACTAGTTTCCCTTTTACAAAACTCTGGAAGACTATGCCAATACGCGCTCTGCCTTAAAGACTGTACAGCCTAGTTCAGTGAGATTTTTTGTAAAGAATAACATGTATGTTATTACAAAAAATATTTATACTCAAGTTATAAATGATTTTTAAATTTTGAGCAAAAGCCTATTCCAAAAAAAAAAGAATTGGAAAATTTGTGCGCAAAACTCATTCCAAAGAACATAACAGAATATTACAGATTTCACAGAGAGAGTAATAGCAGAACAGCAACGGCAATGATGATTAAACTGTCACATGTAGATCATCCACTTTATACTCCTTCCAAAGAAAAGGAAAGAAAAAATGAACAATTTTTTTCTCTAGAGCTATGTCAAACGTAGGCATGGGTTCAAAACAGTTTACTGCACCAAAAATTGCGCCTTACCTTGATTACTGTCCATTTTAAAACAAGGAGTAGAGTTTGGACAATAATTGGCCTGTTAGTACAAAACTAAACTCAGTAAAAATATTACAAGTTAAGACTAAGTCTCACACAGCATCGTTATCCTGCAGCCAAATAATCTAATGATCATACCATTAGCAAAAATCTTTATGATCTCTTCTTTATGATCTTGAAGGTTTTCATGATGTTTCTTAACTTCCTCATCTGTAGGGGAACTGAAGTCGAGCTGATCATAAAGTAATTTGTCTGCTTCTTTTAGAACTTCAAAGAACTTCTCAATCACTTTGTCGGGCTTCCAAAATAAAAGGTCCAAACACCTGCAAAGAGATAAGAACTGTTGTGACAATATGTTCGCTTTTGTGTTTTGATATTTCAACGAAAGAGACTGGAGAAGAAATATGTAGGTTCAATGGTTTCAAACTGTAGGTCTTCCCACATGTTCAAGTGCCCAAGGATGGACCCAAACCAACATCAGAGTGCTCCCCATTTGAAAACCTGATGCAGTTACCTGCCTTTATCAATTGTGTCAAAGCTGTCACGCATAGAGAGCATCACCAAGGATTCTCGGCCCACACGAAAGACGAAAAGATAAGGAACATAAGTTTCTGCAAACTTTATAAGACCGTGGAGGCATTATTTGATAGATTTCTCTCAAACGTCGTGATCTGCTACCACGACGACTGCATCAGGTTTTTACATGGAGTGCGCCCTGACGTTGGTTTGGGGCCGAACAGAAATTTGCCAATTCTCGTAGCAATCTCTGACTAGCATAAACAGGAAATTATTTATCGCACAGATGACTGACCTGACCAGAGTTAGCGAAAATTTCGGAAACGTCCTATTGGTGGGAGGCTCCACTGCGCGGGACTAACGTGCTAACCCCTCGGCCACGAAAGGCTCTCCTGATTTATAGAAGTACCAAGCACTTTTTCAAAAATTGCCGACGCCCTCTTCGGAAATAACACTGGTAGGATTAGTTATTATATTTTGAAACCTTATCAATCAGCAGCCCTATGAGGTACTCACTTTGACATTACCCGGTGCCTCGTTTCAATCGTCTCGATACTTTCCACTTCATTTTGTGAAAACACTTCATACTTCAAAGTGTAATCTCTCAGGCGCTGGAAATCGCCGTTATCCACCAGAATTAAGCGGTTCCTGTTAACTAGCAACTTTGACATCTGAAGCGGAACAGATATCGAGAGCATAAGTTTCTTATCAATGTCAACGGAAATTTATTGATGCGTGAAATTTCAACACAACTTTTTTAGCTCTACTGCAAATATTTTCTTTAAACTTTTTTTTAAACGGTCCACTATCATATTAGTTCAGTTTTACGATTTGGTATGTTGATACATCATGTTGCTAAAAGTCAAAAGTAGAATATTCCACTAAAAATAAACTGTGGACTTCGCTTTATAGTAAACTTTATCAACGATTCTTTACAAATTAAATTTGAGCTCCAACTTGTCATTTAAATACTTAAATAGTAGCAATTTACACGTCTCTTAGCACCATGTCTTAAGCAGAATTAAGGGAGGAGGGGAGGTGCAGTAATGTTGAGTGCAATTTATTACACGTAACAGGTCTAGAGTTGCTTCTGTTGTCATCACACTTAATACACAATAAGATTAAAACAAGGCTAAGGGACCAGGCCTCGGGGATGCTTAGTCCACTAGCACAATCCTGCTTTATGCCGGAATAAAATATAATTACAGTCAAGACCGGAATTGCACTCGCATCTCATTTGTCCTAGCGATTGAGAGACAACATCAACGTCTGTAAACAATTGTGATTCAGACCGGATGGGTGTGTCAACGATATCTAGCAAAATGGTCTCCTCGTGACTTGCACTCCATTGGCTGCACCTTATTTTCAGTATGGTTACACTTTGCTATATGCATACCGATTTTCCTAAAAAGGGAAGAGAGAAATGACCATTCTCAGAGTAGCCTAAAGCACAGCACACAGTTATTCCTCATTTTATGCATTCGGTCGATATGGTGTGCACGACTATATTTATTTATTTATTTGATTTGTGTTTTACGCCGTGCTCAAGAATGTTTCACTCATACGACGGCGGCCAGCATTATGGTGGGAGGAAACCGAACACAACGAGAAGAAAACGACGACCATCCGCCTGTTGATGTCATATACCTTCCCATGTGCGACCAGAGAGGAAGCCAGTATGAGCTTGACTTGAACTCACAGCGGTCATATTGTTGTGAGGCTCCTGGGTTATTGTGCCACTCCTGCACGCTATAACTTCTCGGCCACGGAGTCGAGACTCATGACTAGTAAAGGTCGGCGGATGGGGACATTCGAGTTACCGCCACATATCTGTACGCCATTAGACAACTATTCAATAAATAAATAAATAAATAATAAATAAATAAACGTGAGCGGTTCAAATAACAGATCCCCAAAACACATACACTATGTTTAATAAAACTGGAGCTTGGACGTGGGTAGGTCTAAATAAGAAAACAACAACAAATATATAGAAAAAGTGGCACAGATCCTATTTGTGAGACAATGGTGTATGTAAGTGCAAAATGCGCCCAGTTTTTGACATCGAAAATATTAGAAAAACAATGCTCTAGCCGATGAGAGGGGATTTGTCATTTGGTTAAATTGAGAAAAGTTGTTTAATTTTGTTGAGAATGTTTTAATGTTTTGTTGAAAATTTTCGGTAAGCATTCCCATGTATGATAAAATACTTTTATTTCAAATGACCACGAAATATATGAAAATGTTGAATAATCCCGATATTTCAGACATGACCTGTATGTGCTGAGGTTTGTCAGTATCTGTTAAAACGTTGTATACTAAAGAGGTGGGTGTGAACAATAAAATTATAAAAAAAATGAGCCGGTAATTTATTTTTGTTACATTTTTGAGATCATATTTCCTGAAGATATTTCACATCATTTGGCTATCTTGAAATTTAATAATTATATAATTTAATAATAAAAATTATTAAATTATTCAGAGTTTCATCAAGAATCATTATCCAGAGATTAAGGATTTTGGAAATGTTCCGTACAGGCAAATAAAGGAATACTGATGAAGAAACTATCGACACATCATTTAGCTGTGGCCCGAATTTTATGTTTTGCTATTGTAAATGTTTTCTGTGGCGCAGCAATAACCTAAAAAAATGTTTTCAAACAGCTTGGAGACACAATTTTGCCGGGTTCTATAAGCTGGCATTGATTTGGTCTCATCGTCTATGATCGCTTTAATCATACAGTTTATGTTGTATTTCTTGCATAATGTGTTAGTACCAAAAATCTACGTCATACATATATACACACACAACAGATATCGTGATCACTGCGTGATATACACATGTAGAGTGACCGTATTTACGGTATGTAGGTTTACTTTCATTTCCATATATATGACATGACGTAATATGTTATGTTTGTTCAAAATCCAGACTTGAAGCGTCTACGGCAGGGTAGGATTGAATGCACCTGATATTCTTTTGTACTAGTCAAGTGTCTGCTTTCAGAATTTATTATGTGCATAGACTTTGGCAGTAGCTACTGTTCACACTTGAATGCTCAACCATTTCTTGATATGTAGGCTTGGGTAACGGTAGAAATCCACATATCAATAGCTGTACATGCAAACGATTTCTTTAACTACATGCATACATGTTGCTATGCAGTCGAGATACAGGTTGAGTGCCTCCCACTTGGGCATAACGGCTATAGAAGGCGTAGACTAAAGCCCGGAATACTCCTACCCCCAGGTGTTCGAACGTGTATTAGCTGTAATACTGGTATTAAGTACAAATTTTATAATTAAAATTTTAGCTGAATTCAGCAGCCGATACAGTTGACAAAAGTCTGAAGTATAACAGCAGCAGACTTGTAAAAGATAAATTCGCGAGCATGGCATTAAGCATGAAACGTTCAAATAAGTAAATACATAAATAACTTCAAAGTGAACAAAAAGTCAGCCAATAAAACTGAGACAGTTCATAAAGCAGTATTCCAGAAAAGTTTTAGAAATATTTAAAAAATTCTGCATCTCTTATCAACAAAGTAAATGGCAAACAATCGTCAGTACCTAGCCACCCATTTCGTGGCGCCATTTTGTCATGTTATAGCTATCAAGAGTGACGTCACAAAACCTAGGCTCTCACCCGTACCATCGGTATTAAACAATGTGAATTGTTGAACATAGCAGAATCTTCTGATTGATAATAGATGATTTCATTCAGATTTGGGAAGATATTTTCGTAATCAGTCTGATTTTGCTCAGGAAAAATAATCCAAAGTCACAATATTTTTCTTGAAACAATATCTCTCGCCAGGTGGTTTTCTTGCTAGCTCACCCTGACAAGTTACTTCAGTCTCCTGCCCAACATGTACGCACTGTGACACAGGCAGCTGTTCTGTCCCCTGTTCATAAATGTGTGGTCCAAAATGCATCACTTTAACTTTTAAACTAACAGAAAAATCCGATTTATTGCATCAATATCTGCCTTCAGGTTTGATTAATTCAGAGCTTGGGATATTATGGTTTTATTGGAATTTTCTCTTTAACATAGAAGATTTTGGATGTTTGGCATAAACAATGCAAATTCAAAATTTAAACACATCTTTACGATGCTCAGGTTTTTTTAACTGGAAGTTGAAAAAACATTGATGAGAAGGACAAAATTTCAATTTCTACAGCCCAAAAATAAGCTTCAAGATCGTATTTCAACTTTTGACTTAAGTCAGAAATGGTTTCTTGAAATCGGCCCCAATATATATATATATATATATATATATATATATATATATATATATATATATATATATATGAGCCTTGCTTTCATAAATTGCAAGCATCAACCTTAGAACATGAAGGAACTGAAACTGTGCTTGGTACAATGTTCTGCAGACAAGGATAAGTGTACAAATATTAAACTTCCTGGAGAAAAACATTGTTCATTGTATCTGTGTTTGAATTTTTTTTACGTGAATCTCAAGACGTTTTCTATTTTTTTTACATAAGGGTCCTAGCTGCCATTACAGTTACGTGCGCAATACGCCGTGAGTGATCCATGAATCCTGTCCCAGGACTCCTCTAGTGTGTCTACATATTCGGCCACAGACAAAATTAACCAAATCTTACCATTGAAGTCCTGTCATTTGTGTCTTTACACTCAGTACTCAACGCCATTTTAGCTTCCCTGTTGAAAATGTTTGCAGATTTCATCCCGCCATGTTGGGCCAAATTGCAGATGTCTTTTACACAAGAATTAAAAGTTAAACTCACCCTTTCAGGAATGAAGAGACGTTTTGGTTTACCACAGCTGATGACAGGAGGCCTTGGAATTTAGATGTAAATCCTTAAACGGACTGTTAGCGATCTAATGGGTGAATATACCATGCAAACCTAGTGACAACCAAACTATCAACTCAGGTAAACACTTTGTGTGTTAACTCTTCGTGGAGAACTTCACCCAAATATAGGTCACACTCCTTCCGAGAAGTTACCTAGCCTGTTGGATTTTGTGGTGAATTGTTCAATCGATAGCTACAGCATTGTTCAGACGACTTATCTGTGTGGTCTCTGTGTATAGCGTTTCAGTCTGATCTAGGTATAGCATATCTTTGTTATGCTGGCTGTCTTGCAGCGAGATTGTCATGAACAAAATATACAATTAAGCAATAACTCAATTTAGTCAGAATTTAGTCAGAACACCTGACGTCTATGGTCTGAGTGATGCCAGAATGTACATGTATTCTGTTATTACGACTCAACATTGTGTCACAGGATATGTGTGTTATATTTAACAGACTTATCCGCTGCATTACAGAGAACAATCTAGCATGACTCAGACAACAGACTATCTTTTACATTTAAGAAATTATTTTTTGGAGTATGGCAACAATATTTCACCAATCTAGCTTTTTTTATCACATATTTTTATGCATCAATAATGTTCGGAGTATCGTTTTTTCATGTGCAAACTGCTAACGTTTAAAGTTTTTGTGATGTGTTTATTTATTTAATGCGCGCGTTTGCTTTATAAATTCGTGTATATACTTTATAAAAACACGCAGTATTTTGTAAACACTTACATTTACATTGGATTTTACATTTAAATCCAATCATTTATGTGGTAAATTAGATGGGTTTACTGCTTAAAACTAAGCGATTTAAAGTTTTCAGTGTACATGATCAACTTTATAAAGCGGACTTATTAGCTGTTGGATAAACATGTTTAAGTACTCGTATCTTACAAAACATTTATTGTCTGTTGGAAAGAGATGTTTAAATGTTAAACATCTGGGCTTTTTTTTAGTGCATAGTCTCACACATCTATGCTGTAATAAACATCACCTATCAACATTGTTTTTAATATATGAATATTTCCGTAAACTAGGTGAGGAGCTAAGGAAAGGAATTTGCCTGTAGTTGATGCTTCAAATCGGTCTGAAAATAATGTTGTTCTTTTATTTATTTATTTATTTAGTTATGCATTTATTTATTTGATTTTTTTACGCCACACTCAACAATATTTCGCTGTTACAAAGTCGATCAACATTACGCTGGGAGGGAAACGGTTTGATAAAACTTCGGGAATCAGTTTCTAGTAGCTTTTTCATAAATGACGTCACTTTTGAGAGCCATAATCTAGACAGCGTCTTTAACAAAATAGTTACGAGAAGTGTGACTTACGAGGTTCTGTGAAAGTCGGCACAGAACCCGAAGGCAACCCACAACCATCTGGAGTTTTAAAGCATATATATGTAATATATGAGTACATGTGGTTAAAGGATCAATTTTAGAATCTTTATAGATGTTATACTCGACTGGAAATGTCACAGTGTTCGAGTCCTCGATTGTCATTTCTGTGTAAATTGACGTCTTACATAATTTTTGTACAATGCAATATAATTCTGAGATTTAGTAAAAACTGTTCGTTAAGAATTCCATGCATCATATATACAATATTTCCATGATCGCCATCATGACGCTGTGTAAGGGAAAGATAAAGTTTGGTTCATCTGACTCAAAAATCTGAGATTATTCAACTCAGAAAACGGCGTCATATGACCATGTCAGCTTAATCCTTAAACTCATCCGTTACATTGTCAACTCACTGAGTTAGTCGGAACTCACTGGAGTGTTTCTTGACTTAGTTGTATAACACAAATTTTTGAGCCTATCGAAGCAAACTGTTCTCTTCTATTTGTATATCATTATTTAGTTATGCACTTTATTACTTTTTATTTATATTTTTATTCTTCCCAGGTACGACCAGAAAGGAGACCATCCTGAGCAAGACTTGAACTCACAGTAACCGTATTGGTGAGAGGCAAGTGTGACATTGTGCTGCACTATCACGCTTACCACAAGACCACGGAGGCCCCTCATTGAAAAGATTTCTCTACGTGTTTGATTGGTATTTTACGATGCTCTTAACAATATTTCACTAATACGACGGCGGCCAGCATTAATGGTGGAAGGAAACGGAGCAGAACCCGGGGAAACTCACGTGCGACCGCAGAGGAAGCCAGCATGAGCTGGACCCACAGCGACCGCATTGATGAGAGGCTCTTGAGTCATTGCGCCGCGCTGGGACGCTAAACGAAGTCCCTCTGCAGACTTTTCATATGTAAATGTGCTGTTAATTACTCACTAAAAATAAATATTTAAAAATTGTCTTGATTTTATAACAGTAAAATACCGACAAACATGCAAAAATGATTACTATAAAAACATATAACATGCTTACAAAGTAGCTGTCGCATGTTTACTATGTAAACATATCACATGTTTAGCATGTAAACACTTCACGTTTACTGTAGTAAACACCTTTACATGTTTATCGGCGATTTCCTCTCGGTTTAAACACAAAGTCATGTTTACTGGATTATTTGTGTTGATCGAAAACATCCACTTTATTTTCACTTCTTTACTATAATTAACACATCTTTTTTTCTATGAATAAACACCAGGGGTCGGTTCTTACATGTGTTTGAAAACAAAACACTTACTTTTAGGGTGCAGGTAGTTATATAACTCTTAGACTAAAAGACTAACTCTTATAACTTATAACTAAAAGACTTACAGCAAAAGGCTTAAGAGATTTTATTTCTAGATGGCCTCACATAACTGGTGAAATACGGTTTCTTGTCAATTTAGGCCTACCTCAATTAGGATTTTGTTCTAACTGTTCATGTAAATGCTTAAACAATAGCCAATCACATGCCGCCTAGATTCAGAAGAATTATGTAAAAATATGCGGTAATAATTGCAATTCATTAGACGTCACTGGTCTAAAATAACTTGGAATACGGTGTTATAATCACATTTTACATACAATAACATGAAACAACGGAAAATCTACCATCAGAATCCCGGGGTTGGAGGAATACAAGACTTTCACCACTGAGAATAAGACATGATATATTGCATCGCTGCGACAGTTAAATACAAGTTTATAATGATGATTAAAGAATATATGAAAGGCTGAGGGAGGGGGGGGGGGGAGTGTGGTATACTTCAGGATGTGGTCAGACATATGAAAGTACAAAGAGCTTCTCAGTTTTCTTCTTGGGGCGTAAAAATGACTGTAAAGTACAGTTTTCCCATGGCCCGAGAGGTTATTGTGGACATTAAGTAGCCTGCTGTTCTGACGTCAATGCGGATGGCTGTCAAAAAAAAAAAACACGGTGTTGAGCTGAGGGCCCGAATTGGTGGCGCTGAGCTGGTCCTCCTTCTCCAGTATGTTTATCTATGACGTCTTTTCCGATTATTTCCGACCACTAAAGCAAAATATGCATAACATACAGGGGCTATTAAGAAATATAAAATATGTCTCAAAAATGAAAACCAAAAGTTTCTCATTTTTGTTAGGTATATTTTTCTTCATTTTCCTTAAATCCATACTCCTCGTCTTATAGTACCTTTACATGTGTCTTTTCGGAATCTTCATGAAACCGGGTTAAGATACTCAGTGTGTTCAAGGGAAGGCCGATCACTAAATCAATGCAGTAGAGTAAACCCATAGTCTTGTTACAAACTCATAATATGCAGTTTTCAGTGAATATAAGAGTTATAGGCCATTTCGGTATTTACTTACCGATTTTTCATATGTGCAAAAAGGTGTATATATGTTTAGATCCTTTGCACTTATATAAAATGAAAGGTTAATGCATTTATGTCTTTTTTGACATATGTTCAAATTTTGTGTACATATGTGGAATATGTTTCGTACAAAAAAATAAGTTAAGGACTTACGTTTTTTACTAGGATACTCAGTTTTCATCACACGTTAAGCACGCAAGATGACTTAAATTTAAGATATATTACATCTATGGTAATATTTTACTTTGACTGAGACCAACGTTTAACACATAAATAAAGTTGCATTTAGAAAATAAATTAAAGTTACACAAGATCATCAATTAAATTTTTAATGTAAAGGAATGATCTTTTTCATCTCAAATTAAGATGATGTCATTGTTGAGAGGAAACCGGGCAAAACCCATAAGAAAGCCACAGACATCCGAAGGTTGCTGGAAGACCTCCCAACGTACGGCTAGACAGGAAGCCAGCATGAGCTGGACTTGAACTCACTGCGAATGCGTAGCTGTTCGAGCATATACACGTGTAATTTCTTTGGCCTTGTGTCAACAATCTTTTTGAATGGCAAGATGGCTTCTCTCCAGGTTTTGTGTGTTTTATTTTCGTTTTCGAATTCCACGTGATTCTCTGCGCTTTAAGTATGTATAAAGATATGTTTAAATGGTGCAATAAAGGCGTCATTATACTCGTAATATGGAAGAGGGAAAACATATTACACAGATAGGACTTCGAGACGTACAACATTTTTGTCAGCAAACTGTTGTACAATTCTTTTTTCAGAAGATCCAAAAATCCCCGTGGTTCTCCAATAACACTTTACCACTGTAACCTGAATAATAGCTATGGCGCCTGACTATGCACACAATACATCGTAAATTTAGACAACAATTTTCCTAGCACAAAAATCAGTTTAGGTAATTCTACACCAGCTGTTTCACGTCGGACCAAAACAAAGACATCACCTTATATCATGTCAGTCTATAAAAATGGGAATAAACCGTATGATGACCCAGCCGTGCGTAAATTACTTGTCTATAAATATTATGTAGACTATCACAGCCATGAGATGGGGATGTGGCGTATATGGGGTGTACGCCTCATGTACACCTTACGTACATAATATTGACCATTCACAGAGCTCGGATATATTCACTCTGATTATTCCAATATGGTTGCCCCTAACAACGTGCATATTCCAGGTTGTAGAGAAAACACTGATGTTTGCTGGGGCAAAATGTAAATGTATATCACTGTTGTTGTTGTCAACCAGCTGAGACTTAGACACAGCAAACATAAAAGTGTACGCATTTGCTAACGTACAACTTAAAATTATCTATTATCTATAATTCATTCAGCCGATATTAAAGTGTTTTTCTATCTAAATAAACGTGTGTTAAATGTACGTTACACTCAGATACACCCACCTTGCGTCCTACTTCAGCTAAACACCCAGCCATATCTCAGCTACACCTCAGACATCATATTTTTCACCTAATGTTTACCTAATCCACTGAGGTGTACTTTAGGTGTTAATCTGAATAGTTTACAGTACCTCAGATACACGTTCAATATACTTCACATACACCTAAGTATACACCAGACACGTCTTATATCAGATATCCTCCATCCCAGTGGTACATCTCAGATGTACCTCAAGCATACCTTTTTCACACCTTGTTAGGGTAAGGGGAGTGATCGAACGCGAAGAAACATATGTTGAAGAATGTCGAACTGCCAATACCGTTAATTACTTGTAGCCCTGGTGGGCATTGCTGTTTTTAGTCAGGCTTCTTTAGAGAGGAATGGAGTTGGGGATGCACAAAAAGGTACAATAAAACGAAGAGAATGGTTTTAAGGAAAATGAAGAAAGTCATGCCGAAAACATTTTTGTGGTATATTTTGTATTTAAGAAATAATGTTCGCGTCAGGGTAGTCTAACGGTAGTTTTACATCAAATCGATGTGGAAGAGTTTATATTGTACAAAATTTGTTATTGCTAAAAATTTGTAAACTCTTCCACATCGATTTGATGTAAAACTACCGTTAGATTACCCTGACGCGAACATTATTTCTATTCTGTTACCTTGGTAGCAGCAATGTTTTAGTAATTATAGCAAAAACGCCATTGCGGTATAGATTAACAGCAAAAAACGCACCCACTTTCCCTGACACGTTGTTTTCGGCCAACAGAACGTTCTAAAGGGACGTGAACTAATACTGGACGAAACCATGATGTGTTTTACAGGGGGTGTTAAAATGCGATGCTAAATATTACGGACGTGCTTCACGACTAGGATAGAATAATAAAAAGAATACGTTTTTTTTTTCTCGAAAACAATTCCGACTATAAAATATAGCACTATAAAATAACACATCTGCTGGGTTGCTTTCATATTTCAGCTAAGACGCTGTTATCAGGGTAGGCTTCGGTGAGACAGGCACGGTGTCAAACAGCGACCACACTGACAGTGAACCGGGGAAGTCACTCGTTGCTGGCAGCGAGAGTTCGGGCAGATCAAAAGTTTTCCCAAACTCTGTCTGACGAGCTAAAGGAGCTGGAAACCTATGTGGTACGGATAATGCGATAAACGACTCGTAATGACGTCAGCGGAGATTTTTTTTGGAACTGTATTTTCACATAAAATGTGGCCATACAATGTTGTTCTGCAAGAAACAAAATATAAACATTACAGTTACACTGATCACAATTTTCTCTGTGTGTAGTATATATCACTCGATATAACTCTATAACTTTACATTACTGAGTGTGTTATGTCTCCATCATTACACTTAGTCTGGCTTTACGCACCCCCCCCCCCCCAGTGGTGGGTCAATATTCATTCCAACTCATTTAACCACATAAACAGTAATTAGCAACATAGTTATTCAGTGCATACATAAGTTCAGAGCAAATACAAATTAACTGAGGTTAGGCTTAAAACCATATCACATCAAAACATGTCAATAAACAGTCTTCGGCTACACCGTTTGTCATATGAACACAAGTCTGTCATGGAGTGTCCATTTGTCGTTACTTTGGAATGTTCGCTTGTACAAACTTATCAAAACATCGTAATATTTACCACCATGTTAAGCAGACATTTTGATGTGTACTCTACCTAAAAAGTAAATCTCCCTGGCGTGGATGTACAAATGGATGCTTCAAATAATCACAGAAAATAACGTGTGACCTTCGCTTTATGGAAGTAAAATCTGCTTCTAACGCAAGAGCAAACAAAGGGCAATAACTGCTGCTTGATATGCTGTAGCTAGTATATCTAACAAACCCTCCCGGGGCGAACAAAGTGTTTGTCCCTGGGCTAATCTTGCTCTAGGATAGGACAACACTTCTGTACGGAACGCTTGTACTCCCCGTACTGTGTCTTGACTTTAACATTACGAACAATTCCATCCTGGCCTTGATAGGTTTCAACAATACGTCCCAAGTTCCATTTACCACGTGGAACGTTGATCTCTGTCAACAAGACAATGTCATCCACTTGGAGTTGTCTCCCTTTCCTCTGCCACTTGGATCTCTTTGTTAAGGTAGGAATGTACTCATGGACAAACCGTTTCCAAAACTGTTGCACTAACATCTGCACGAACTCGAATCTCTTGCGAAGGTTTCTTGTTTCCTGGAAAGGTCCTTGAGGAACTGCAGGCGTGGCTCTGCCCAGCACAAAGTGATTTGGTGTAAGAGGCTGAAGGTCATTCGGGTTATTCGGAGTAAATCCTATTGGTCTCGAATTCACCAAACATTGGACTTCGGCGAACACTGTTGCCATTTCATTCCAAGTTAAAACTTGCTTTCCAACAGCTACTTGTAATGCTCTCTTTATCTGTCTGATGAGGCTTTCATAGAGCCCTCCTTGGTGTGGGCTTAATGGAGTAATAAATTTCCATTTGACTTCATGCAACGACGCAAAGTCCATGAGCTGCCTTCGTCCTTCCTTGACCAAAGCCTTCAGCTCCTTTTGTGCTCCAGTAAATGACGTTCCGTTGTCGGAGATGATGGTGTGTGGCCATCCATGATGAGATACAAATCTGCGTAAAGCTTGCAGAAACGCTTCAGTGGACAAATTGTCCACAATTTCCAGGTGTACTGCTCTGCTAGTCGCACAAGTAAATATAGCTCCCCACGCCTTCTTGGACTGGTTTCTTCCGTACTTCAAGAAAAACGGGCCAAATAAGTCAACACCTGTCACTGAGAAAGGTGGTTCGAAGGGGCGAAGTCTGTCAGAAGGTAAATCGCCCATCAATGTCGAATGAGGCGGCTGTCGACGTTTTCTGCACATGGTGCACTTGCTGACGATGTTCTTTGCAATCTGTCGTCCTCGGAGAATCCAAAATTCCCGACGTGAATCGCATAAGGTTCTCTCTGTTCCCGCATGACAGGATTTGGCATGGAAATCTCGCATAATCAGCTTTGAAATATGATGATCTGATGGAAGCAGTATTGGATGTACACTCTCGTAAGTTAATTGAGATTTCTTCAGTCGACCACCAACTCTGATGATGTCACTCGTGACGAAAGGACTCAAATCAAGAAGTCTGGTTTTCCAGTCATCCATATATTGTTGTGCCTCTTTAATCCAGTAAAGTCTTGCCTCTTCTACTTCTGAACTATGCAACGGGCAGTCCAGACGGTCTTGTGATCTTCGCCGAATGTTATGGATAAATCTAAAGCAGTATGACGTCACACGCAACAGGCGCTGCCAACTGGAAAATCTCTCTGCATCGACCACGGGTTCCTTCTTCTGAACAACACAGATATATTTAACAGTTTTTGCACTCTGTGTCCACTTTTACGGTCTGTGATGGTTCAGTCGGCCATATATCTTTGACCTCTTTCAGAAATAATGGTCCATGCATCCATCGGCCGTTGATGTCTGCAGTTGCTATTCCTCTACTGATGTCATCTGCAGGGTTGAGATGTGTCGGTACATATCTCCAGTGTTCTGGGCTCCATGTGCCTTGAATTTCTGCCACACACACTCCTACGAAGGGCTTCATATTGATGGATTCTGTGCGTAACCAATGCAATACGATTTGCGCATCTGTCCACAAAGTCACAGAAGATGGCTTGACCTTGAACTCATCCCAAATGGTCTTATTAGCGCCGCCATTAGCTCTAATCGTGGGATCGTTGTGTGATGTAACGGCGCAACTCTTGCCTTGGCTGAAATCAATTGAACTATCGATCCTCTTAGGGTCTTCCATTTCAAATAAGCCGTCGCTCCATATGCGTTTTTACTTGCGTCCGAAAACACATGCATCTCTGACGCGCCATGAGCATCTTCTGGTTTAAGGCATCTTGGAAACTCCATTGCGTTAAGGTCCTCAATGTCACTGAACAGTTTTTCCCATAGCTCAACCATTTCATAAGGTAGTTCATCATCCCAGCCATACGTTTTGTTCCTCCAAATGTCTTGCATGGCGACTCTAGCTTTGATTGTGACACATGAAGCTAATCCTAAAGGATCATAAAGAGTGGACATCTTAGAAAGAATGTTTCTCTTGGTGAACTTCTTCGGGTGTAACGATTTCACAGCAAACTTCAGAATGTCGGTTTCTGGATTCCAAACAACTCCCAACGTCTTTACATCCTGGTCGTTCAGGTTTATCTCTTTTCCAGACTCAGACGGATGATTAGGAGTTGGTGTGTCTGGCTCATTCGGTTTCACGTTGTCTGGCAGTCTTTCAGGTCTGCTCCTCTCTAGTCTGTTCTTGACTGATGTTGGCGAAACAAACCACTCTTTGATCTTGAAACTTCCTGTGTCCAATGCACCTTCCAGATTTTGGATGCGTTCTACAGCAGTGTCTGTGTCTTGGCAAGAATGGATAATATCATCCATGTAGCGGTCTCTCTGCAGGATTGTTGCAACATCTGGTTGATGACCTCGGTGCTCCTCAGCAATTCGAAGAAGAACGTAGCTGGCCATATCTGGTGACGGTTTCCCGCCAAAAGTGACACGTAACAGTCTGTAAACTGTAGGCTCTCGTGCGATGTCAAGATCTCTCCATAAATATCTGTGGAGATGGGTTTCTTCCTCTGGAAGACAAACTTGCAAGTACATCTTAGAAATGTCACCTGCGAATCCTACTGCGTCCTCTCTGAATCGAAGCAAAACTCCTAGGAGGTTTCCTATCAGACAAGGTCCCTTGTACAGGAATGAGTTTAACGATGTCCCCTTGTACGTACTTGCAGGGTCGAACACTGCTCTCAGGGGTGTGCTTGCCTTGTCTGGTCTATACACGCCATGATGTGGTAAATAGTTCACCGGTTTGATGTTAGACTCGTCCTCAGTTACAGGACAAGACCAGCCATTTTTCTCATAATCCGATATGGCATCTGAATACATTTTGGCCTTCTCTGGGTTTTTCAGCAGCGACTTCTCCAAAGATTCAAGTCTTTTCTTTGCCAAAGGATAGTTGTCTGGTAGATCAGCAGGGTTTTTCTTCCACGGTAATCCTATGGTTGTAGCGATCTCCCTTTTTCACGCAGGATGCTTCCAGTAGATCTAGTGCTCGTTTGTTGTCTTGTGACATAGTTGATCGTGGACAGTCACAGTCTGGGGCTTGAATTCCCAAGGCTTCGAAATCATAGAATTGTTTCATGTCGATCTTCTGTACTAGGTTGACGGAACAAACTGATGGTGAAATATCCTGATTTGAACCCATAATGTACCATCCAAGTGGTGTCCGCTTGGCTACAGGCTGATATGGCAAACCCCTGACGTAATTCACTTTCCACATGTAGGTGACTGTAATGTACTCCTAAGATTAAATCTACTGGTCCGGCTTTGTGTGGGTAATCTAGACCCCGACAAGTGAGGAAATGTCCTTAACCATGTTCTATCCAACGCTGGGACGCTAATCATAGTTCGATCCACTTCATGAGCTTCTACAGCATGCTCCTCACCACCACACAATGGAGAAATCCAAAACTTTAACCTACGGCTATGCGGTTGGTCAACTTGCTCCCCTCCAACTACTGATAGGCTCAGTCCTTCTCGTTTACCCTGCAGGCCGAGTAACTTAGCAAAGTCTCTCCAAGTCTCTCCTTATTATGGTGGTTCCTGCTCCGCTATCCACCAATATGTTTCCCCTCTCTGATTCTCCCATTTGTAGAACGGAACTGAACTCTCACAACCGGCAAAATGCTTCCTTTGTCTAGGGAGACGTTCCACTAACACTGAGTGGTCTGTGTGTAATAATGGATGGTGAAGTCTGTTCAACCGTTTTTGTTACACTTACGCTTGGATCGGCATTCTCTGGTCACGTGACCTCTGGTCAAGCACGAGAAGCAAAGTCCTGTGATCTTTGACCCGCTGTATTCTTTCTTCAACTGAAGAATCTTCAAATGTTGGGGCAATTTACAAGTCTGTGTGACTCTTTACACATGTAACACTCTGGCTGTTTTTTCTGTTCTTGGGTAGCATGGACAACCTTTACTACCTTGCTGTGCCTTAGAGTCTGACCTTTGACCTTTGTACTGGTTTGTCTCTAGGTCACCAAAGTCAAGGTCAAATTCTGCAGCAAAACCTTTCCGTATAAACTCACTGACATGATCTAAGGTAGGTAATTCACCTCTCTCACGAATTTCTGTCACTGTTGATTTCCACTGGCGAATTAAATAATCTGGCAGTCGTCTAATAATCTGTCGAAGAGTGTTATTGTGTTAGCATCTGCCAAGAAATTGATTCTAAGCAATGTGGATCTGACATTTATCAAATCAAGTGAAAAATCACGTAATGATTGACGGTCATTTACATGGATGTTAGCGCCCTTAACTAACTTGCTGATACATGCTCTGGCTATCACAGTTGGCTGTCCGAACTGTGATTTTCAATGTTTTCAGTGCAGTCGCATACATTTTCCCTGATGCACCAAGACCTGTAATAGCTTTGTTAGCTTCACCTGTAACATGAGATTTAAGCTGAGCCATTCTTACATCATCTTCAGATGTGGCTTATCATGTACATATGTTTTAAATCTTTCCATGAACTCAACATATGCTAATGCACTACCATCAAATTTAGGCAACTCAATTACTGGCAAATCTCTGCTAGCTTCTAGTCTGTATAATGCCTCCATGATAGACAAAGAACTCATGTTTCCATTTGATTAGTTTCTTCAAATTCAGTCAAATTATCAACCCATGAATCAAACACTGTGGAATGTTGACTCTTCATGATTGGATTGTATCTATGTTAGGGCTTCTACTTGACATGGAAATGTTCATTCTGGGTGGCGTGAAGTTGACATCTGGCTGTTGTCTGGTCGCTGCTGTTGTCGCCCTGGTGGTCACACTGGGTCGCTGAACACCATGGATACCCTTGATGTAGTCTTCTACAATCTCTTCTATGGTCATGACATCATTTTCAATTTCAGCCTCCCACTGGTCCAAGTGGGCTGTTCTGCCATCACTGATGAATTCATATAGTTCATTGTGGTACTCAAGGGCCTGCTGATAGTCTGCTTTTAATCGACTCGATTTGTTTCTGCAGTCTTCTGCCGTCTGCCTCACCATCAATGTTCTCTTAATTCTATTGATGGTACGTGTGATTTTACATCTGAGAGTCTTTCTCTTATTTCTCACAAAGGTCTCTCTGTCAGCATTACCACTGTGCCTGTGTCTTGCCGCACATCTGCATTTTCTGCTGAAGCCTGAAGATTGTCCATGATTCGAATTTCACAAAAGCCACCAAGCAAGTTAGCTCCTAAGCTGCCTCTCAAGTTGGCACAGGTATCAGTTGAGACTTTCTCCTGGTCATTAGAAATAGTCTTCAGAAATTTGGTACGGATAATGCGATAAATGACTCGTAATGACGTCAGCGGAGATTTTTTTTGGAACTGTATTTTCACATAAAATGTGGCCATACAATGTTGTTCTGCAAGAAACAAAATATAAACATTACAGTTACACTGATCACAATTTTTCTCTGTGTGTAGTAATATATCACTCGATATAACTCTATAACTTACATTACTGAGTGTGTTATGTCTCCATCATTACACTTAGTCTGGCTTTACGCACCCGTCGCCCCCCCCCCCCCCCCAGTGGTGGGTCAATATTCATTCCAACTCATTTAACCACATAAAACAGTAATTAGCAACATAGTTATTCAGTGCATACATAAGTTCAGAGCAAATTAACTGAGGTTAGGCTTAAACGATATCACATCAAAACATGTCAATATACAATCTTCGGCTACACCGTTTGTCATATGAACACAAGTCTGTCATGGAGTGTCCATTTTAAACTTATCAAAACATCGTAATATTTACCACCACGTTAAGCAGACATTTTGAAGTGTACTCTACCTGAAGAGTAAATCTCCCTGGCGTGGATGTACAAATGGATGCTTCAAATAATCACAGAAATAACGTGTGACCTTCGCTTTATGGAAGTAAAATCTGCTTCTAACGCAAGAGCAAACAAAGGGCAATAACTGCTGCTTGATATGCTGTAGCTAGTATATCTAACACTATGGCATCAGCAAAACGACAACAAAAGTGGGGAGCTCGACTGTTTAAAAGTAATTAAAGTTAAAAAGTAATTCAAACACACAATAGTTTGATATTGATTTTTAGTTGGTTTACTTGTGTAAATGCTTTGCGGTCGTCTTGTATTCTGTATCAAATTCATAGACACATGAATGTTGAAATAAGGGAACATTTCAGTTCACATTTTCAATTCAATATTAATTTCTCAACATATGTTGATAAATACAAAACAATAACAACATCATAGATATGTGTTTATGCTTATTATAAGTAAGCAAATAAATATATTATAATTTATATGTTGAAGGTATCATGAAGATAAATATGATTTGCGTTTGCTGTATTGTGAAATAGGATAATCTGGAAACCCGTGGAAAATTTATGCCAATTTTTGGTTTCCTTAGTAAGGTTGGATTCAATCAGATGACACCTAATTATGATGTTCGGGATAGATCTTTCATTTAGAAAATGGATCTGTTTTCATAGGTTAACATGTGAAAACTCCACGCTGAAAGTCGACGTCGATTTTTGAAACGCGACAGATATTAAAGTGCGTCTAGTTTAAGAGGTTGATACAAGAAGTTTTATATGGCTCAAATACAAAACCATACTTTATAAATGCTTTTTATAATTTTACACGTTCCCGGAAATATCGTTTTCTATAGCCTTGAAGTGCATCTCAGTTAAAGTCCTGTCTCCCAGTGACTATCATATGCTTGACCTAGAGACCACAGAACCCTTTTCCATGCAATGAGGTCGAGAATTCGAATCCAGCTCTCGCTGTTTTGGCTGCGACTTTGAATTAAGGAGTTTCTCAGGTACCTGGGGAAGGTCAATGGTTTACCTGAGGTATGAGTCAAAAGTGCTTCAGTTCGGCGTCCCACACAAATAACCTTATAATAAAATTATGATGAGAGCAAATCCTGGCCTGCCGTGACCTGCTCTCCGTGATTCTGGGAGATGGAGATTAGTTAGTCTTATCTTCGGGGTCGAGTGGTTAGTCTCTATGAAAAAGGGGATGAGGGGTGAAGCCGGGCATTGACAGATTTGTAACAACAACACCCCCCCCCCCACACACACACACACAAGCATTTTCTCCTGCTCTCCTTATTCTCCAAAATGATGTGCATATCTGTAGGCAATATGTTTGGCAGTAGCTTGACAAAGGTCGATGGTTTAAGCCCGGCACTCTCACAAACAAAACTTTATGGTTACATCATTTACATTTTCTGATAACCGGATGTGCTTTCTCTAGCAGTGGTGAATACAACCGGTTGCGATTAACATAAATGCATTTACATAAACCTGCTTAGACCTTGGTTCTATTTAAGGACTGTTAGTCGATATTATTTACTAACGTACATAAACAGCTAGAATAAAATCCGAACTGAGGTAGTTTTTAAAAAAGGCATACCTCACCTGTTACGTTTGACTTTGCATAATGAAGTGATATGAATTCAGCATTACTTTAAGATCACGTGACAACTGTTTTGTGGCGTACAACTTTGACACTTTGACGGCGCAGGCGACAGGGCCGAGTTTCAGATCATGGCGAGCGGTTTCAGGACGATTCAGATCGTTTAGTGTGGAGGCGGAGCTCTTAATCTGCAATGTGCCGTGTCAGTCCAAGATTGTACCCAACAGCCACAGTCTATTTCTGTAATCACGCCAACAATCTTTCTAGTAGGGGCCTTGTATAAAGGCTTCTTGAGAATTGCTTCAAGGGGTTTACGGTCAGTCTATAGAGTGCTATATCTTACTGCTGTACTGCTGAAAACTGTGACACCAACGAATGCAGCTTATACTTCTTCTTCTATGTGTGCTTTTGTTGACAAACACGCGTATGCTAATATGTGATCATTTTGATTATTGCATGCATGGTCAGTCTCATTTTTTTGACGTTATATCGATATATTTATTTATTTATTTATTTATTGGTGTTTTACGCCGTACTCAAGAATATTTCACTTATACGACGGCGGCCAGCATTATGGTGGGTGGAAACCGGGCAGAGCTCGGGGGAAACCCACGACCATCCGCAGGTTGCTGTCAGACCTTCCCACTTACGGCCGGAGAGGAAGCCAGCATGAGCTGGACTTGAACTCACAGCGACCGCATTGGTTATATCCATATACGTACATACACTAAATAAATCTGTGTCATATCAATCGACTGCGAGTACAATTACTTTACCAACCTTTTCCGATCCCCCATCAAACACAGTCGATGACTGGTTGAAAGGAGTTGACGCAAATTTTAACCATGTTCATGACGATTCTACAAAGGCTCTATTTTAATACCCCTATTGCAGAGGTTGAATTAAACCAGGTCATCCATAATTTAAAACCAAATAAAGCACCTGGCATAGATAATCTGCTAGGAGAATGCTTTAAAAACGCACCAAAAGTAGTGAACAACTACATTCTAAAGTTGTTCAGTCATTTTTTTTAAAATGATCAATTCCCTGAACAATGAAAAGTTGCTATACTTGTCCCTTTATTTCAAAGCAGTGACAAAACTGATCCCGGGAACTACCAAGGGATTGCCCTGCTAAGTAAACAGTTGACAGTATGAGCAGATAATTCACATTTGATATCGGAATCTCAAGCAGGGTTTAGAACAGGTTATAGCACAACGGACATCATCTCCGTGATATATTCATGTACACAGAAACATCTATGTAAGTACACGGGGTTAATTGTATGTAGCATTTTTCACATATGAGAAGGTGTTCGATTCAGTGAATATAAATAAGCTTATTTTCCTTATCTGTAGCTATGGATTGAACGGAAAATTGTTGAATTGCCTCAGCGGGATTTACAATGAGATGGGGCAGATTTCATAAAGCAATATTTATGCTCAGTGGATGTAAGGCAAAGGTGTGTGTGTGTTAAGCCCTTTATTATTCTCATTGTATACAAACCATCTGAGTACTGATGTGTATGTAGGGGGTAAGGATGGAGTTTCCAATCTTTCGTGATATTGTAGACCTGTTTCGTCTACTCTTTGCTGACGATGTTGCTCTATTCCCATACACACCGATTGGTCTCCAGAACCAGTTGTGTATTCTCCGTGACTATTGTATAACACGTCATCCCAATGTCAGTATTTCTAAAACAAAATTTCTTGTATTTAGAACGGGTGGTAGGATTAACCTTTACTTCCGAACTTAGTCCTCCATAGTTCAGCTTCAGTCTTGTTGATCCCACTGGCACTGACACATATACTTCGTACGATGTGGTACTTTGGAGATTTGCCCTTGAGTAGCTTTTTTAAACTGTATGATGCCAGTGTGAAATGTACACTTATGTATGCTTCAGAGATGTCGGGGGTTCCAAAGATGCGACATTCAGAACAGGCCCAGTACATGCTTGTAAACGGTGGCTTTGAACGGGGCAAAGTACTCCCAATGGCATGGCCCCTTGGCGAGTGTGGTCGGTACCCATTGTACTGCTCCACTGCAATCCGCTGTCCGCTGTGCCGGCTTAAGATAATAAGCATGTCCTGAATCGAGATACCCAAGAAACGCATACTATATGTTATATGTTAAAATACCTGTTCTCCACAACTAGGATTTGGTTTTGTTTGGTAAACCAAGGGTAATGAACGAACAAATGTTTCCATCAGTGCTCAGACAACGTCTTTTCCAACAAGAGTGGAAGTGCCACCCTGGCATCGAGCAGCAGATATGAGATGCAACAGGATGTATAAATATATTTTGTGTAGAGTTATACCTGAGTCTTGCTACAAATCAAAAACACTGGCGCGCTTTGTCAAGTATGAAAGTTGGTACTGCTGGCTTACACGTGAATATTGGTAGATTTACAAATACCCCACGTTCAGATAGAAAATGTTTTTGTTGAAGACCCGTTTCATATCATTTTTGTATGCCCAGTGCAGGAGAACATCCGTTGTGAGCATTTACTAGTGAAATATTTGTCAAACAGAGTATCACATCGTTTGTTCTACTCATGACAAGTTCGTCTTTAAGCATGGTTAATGGATTGGTTAAGCTCTGATGCCCATCTCCCAGACCGGCGAACTGAAATCGATTAGTCGATTAGTATCAGCAGTATGGAACTATTGTTGCAAAGATAAACTGTGTACGACATTTTGACTTACACCATCAATCTATGTACTTCCAGAAATGCAAGTATCCGGGCATATAGCCTTAAATACTGTTAACAAACAATTTATATATTGCAAAAAAAAACCCCACCAGAAACCTTCTTGGGATTTGAAAACAAGCATATATTACATTGGAAATAAACGTCGTACTGTTAATTATTTATTTGATTGTTGTTTATATCGTCTTATATGTCTTAACGAAACACCAAAACCAATATGCACCAATATATCAATATCATGTAAAGTTATTGATCAAATGAGCGTCTACGTAATTCGAGGACTCCGGTATGATATATACAGCAGGTACATGTCTCCATTGAATTATATATATATATATATATATATATATATATATATATATATATATATATATATATATATATATATATATATATATATATATATATACACACTCCAGTTATCAGCAAAACATTGTGTGTACAGTATACACTGCACACAGTCAAGAAACCACAGCAGTTTAACCCACTTTAGCCCGAGTGCTTTATTGAAAGATATCGTATGTTACACTGTCCATTATGCTACACCCGGAAGAGGCGTTCCCAAATAACTCTATTTCACTTAGAGGCCTATTCAGTTAAGACTCCATTTGCTGTCGGATGGTCATACAGGTACTGATAATACGCCAACAGTCTG
The DNA here is from genome assembly GCF_032854445.1 of Liolophura sinensis. Taxonomy (NCBI): domain Eukaryota; kingdom Metazoa; phylum Mollusca; class Polyplacophora; order Chitonida; family Chitonidae; genus Liolophura; species Liolophura sinensis. Next base: position 11,146,110 of record NC_088297.1, on the reverse strand, counting down.
ACTTAGCTAAAAGCTGGTTTAGCTTTAGCTTTGCTTGGCCAAAAACTGTCAAGGTAAGGTATGTTTTAATTTTTCGAAAAGCGATGATGTCATTCACTTTATGAAACAGTGTTAGTAGCTGTACATCGAAATTCTGAGCTAACGAACCAAAAAGTTGTATATCCATCTAGTCTAGTGGAACATCTTGTCTAGTTTATCTCCTCACCAACTAAATACGTTATTCGAAAAGTTGTCCATGAAACTTGTTTTATTTTATGTCAAAAGTCACCGACATCATTTGAAAACCATGAAATTACCTATTGACCAAATTAGTCGTAAACGTTCTTCTTAGCGCTGTATTAGATATCTCTTCACTTTCCAAGACCCTATAGAAAAATGACATGCGAAATATTCCTGAGTAAGGCGTGAAATGTAACATCACATTAACAGATATAAAACTTCAGTAAAAAAAACATTTAAATTGTAACTGTACGTCGTTAAACTGCAAGCATAAATAGTAACTATTTAAAGGAGACAACGAACTTAGATATTCCTGGCACATTTATAACCCGGTGGAATTTTGTAGTTTAAAGCCATACTCAAGAATATTTTCAGTTGCACGTCTAAGCGCGGGGTGGGGGTGGGGGGTGGGGGTGGAATCCCTCAGTGGAAACTTCAGCTGAATGTCAACTTTATATTTTTTACCTATTTTGCACAAAAACGCTTACCCATGTAAAATGTTATTCGGGAATTATTGACCCTAAAAGTATGTCGGCCAAATGTGCACTATCGTGACGAGGTGTCCATTCATGTAATCTATATATAGGACTACCTTTGTATGCCATGGTAAGCCCCACCAATGCGTACAGTTTTGTCCATACTGTGCAGGTATTATATATATATTATCACCGCTTCCGAATGCTGACCTATAAAACATACTCCTTACAGTGCACGCGCCACTCTCTGCCCCTCATATATTTCTGCTGTCAACACAAGACAAGTTTGACATTTGAACCCTGTGCGACACACGTGGGCTTGCTTGGAACCCATCACCAATGTCCGCGTGCAGATCTGTCAATGTTTAAAAAAAACCTAATGTGTGCCAGGCGAGCCGGAATCACCTTAGCTTACCTTGGAAAAGGCTGGGATAAGGTATCAAGTAGTATAATACTCTAGGTTGAGACAGAGAATTTCTTTTTCTGACTTCCATTTATGTCTCATAGTCGTGACATAAGAAAGCTTGACATTGCTCAGATTTCTGTGCAAATGTCTCTAGTAGAGGCCGGCAGTGATCTAAAACGTGCTTGGGGATCGGCGCATGCAGTGTGAGGAGTGTGTCTCCAGAACCGGTTTGGCGTAAACGTCGCATCATTTCGGGGACAGTCTGGGTTTTTACAACTTTGCAAAAAGCTATTTGTTGTGTGACATGTTGGTGAGGTGAACAAGCTTTCAGTAGTGCTTTTTGCGCGCACATCCAGACCGTGTATTTCAAAAGTCAATTTGCTTTCATATTTATACAATTACCTCTACTGGAAAATATACCAAAGATACAGTATACTACAGATACAGATAATATCTACAGGTAAGTATTAAGTACTTACTTGACCTATTTTCTGAGTGCGGTCGTTTCAGCTGTTAATGTTTGATTACTGACCATTAAATAATATAGTTTTTCAGCTCTATAAAATTTATTATTACCTCTGCGAATTGAAGTTATATTTTTGTTTGCGTTTATTTTGTCTGTGGATTACTCCGAAAAAACAAATAATATGTTAATTTTGACTGAAAATCGGTTTTATGAGTTATGCTAGAACGTATTCTGGTAATATGGGCATATCCCGTCATTGCAGCAGGTTATTCTGTTATATGTAGTACGCATAGTCTACTTATTCAACAGAATGATTGTATTAGACTAACGGAGTGTTATGCTGAATATGGCTCAGTGTCACATGTCTCAGTAACAAGGTAAATTCTAGCATCACTCAGATAACAGTTTTTCTGCTAAAATTAACAGATTATTTTTTTCCAGTCTAGCAACTTAACGGTAAAAAGTTATAGACCGATCAGGTTGAAATTCGGCATACAGTTTGACCTAATTGGGCCAAGGGCAAGTCAACTAAATACTGGCGGTGATCCAAGAGTGGATCCGGATCCAGGAACGATTCTTCACCGTTTTTTTTGACGAGTCTTCGCCATTCTTTACAGTATTTTGTATGATTCTTCACCATTCTTCACAGTATTTTGTACGATTCTTCAAAATTCTTTACAGTTTTTTTTTTACCATTCATCACCGTTTTATAACCATTTTAACCATTGCCTGATGGTTGTTAAGAGTGTGTACGTGGATTTTGCAGCAACAGTGCGCACATTTTGATGCTGATGAAGTTCCAGGATATTTTTTTGTTTGTAGTTGAATGAATCTATGCACCGATACAAGACGTTTATCTCTGGACCAGCAGCTTAACAGAAACAATATGGCACGGAATTTAATGAAACTTGTTGCACATTTTGGCCCTGGCACAAGCACCATGCAATCCGTTACATTTTGGCCCTGGCACAAGCACCATGCAATCCGTTACATTTTGGCCCTGGCACAAGCACCATGCAATCCGTTACATTTAAGCCCTGACACAAGCACCATGCAATCCGTTTTGGTGCTGATCCAGGAATTTTGTAAACCATTCTTTGGCAACCAGCTATTGTTAGAAACGACACAAATGCAGAGTATTGTCCCTTTGTCTGTAGTGGGGAATTTGTACATCTCGATGAGTGTCATCTAGTTTATAAAAGCTAGCCTTAAGGAAAAGAAGTTTAAAACTACGAAGACACCTGTTCAACTGCAAATTACACAGGATATTGCTGGCCGAGACGTTTTTTGTTTTTCTTATTCTTTATAATACAGTTTTTTGGAATCTTAAGGACTTGTGTTGTACGAATATATCGAGAAGGTAAAGTTTCCAAAGCGCACTTTTATTCGTCATACTTTTTCCATATTCCGTAAGATATAGTTGTTTGGAGCCCAACTGATTTGGGCTGCACAAAAAAATAATAAGGGGGTTAAAGTTTTTAGAAAGAATGCAGATGTATTCAACATTTGTTTTTGGTGTCCTTTAGGACGTTGGCAGTTCAACTGTCTTTTGCTGTAGCGAGGTTAACATTGTGCTGCATTTCTACATGGACAGGTAAAACTTGTTTTAAGTGAGACATGTATTAGTCCCTTTTCCTCCTGCTCATTAGGTTGTAGTCTTTTGGAGTTCAATTGTCTGTTGCTGTATGTGAATATTTAGCGAGGTTAACATTGAACTGTACCACTACACTGTCAGGTAAAACCTTTTTAAGTGAGACATGTATTCGTCCCTTTTCCTCCTGCTCATTAGGATGTAGTCTTTTGGAGTTCAATTCTCTATTGCTATATGTGAATATTTAGCGAGGTTAACATTGAACTGTACCACTACACTGTCAGGTAAAACCTTTTTAAGTGAGACATGTATCCGTCCCTTTTCCTCCTGCTCATTAGGATGTAGTCTTTTGGAATTCAATTCTCTATTGCTATGTGTGAATATTTAGCCAGGTTAACATTGAACTGTACCACTACACTTTCAGGTAAAACCTTTTTAAGTGAGACATGTATTCGTCCCTTTTCCTCCTGCTCATTAGGATGTAGTATTTTGGAGTTCAATTCTCTATTGCTATATGTGAATATTTAGCGAGGTTAACATTGAACTGTACCACTACACTGTCAGGTAAAACCTTTTTAAGTGAGGCATGTATTCGTTCCTTTTCCTCCTGCTCATTAGGATGTAGTCTTTTGGAGTTCAATTCTCTATTGCTGTATGTGAATATTTAGCGAGGTTAACATTGAACTGTACCACTACACTGTCAGGTAAAACCTTTTTAAGTGAGACATGTATTCGTCCCTTTTCCTCCTGCTCATTAGGATGTAGTCTTTTGAATTTCAATTGTCTTTTGCTGTATTTGAATACTGAGTGAGGTTAACATTTATGTAGTGCGACTTATGGTTAGATGAAAGACACATGTATTGATCCCCCCTACCCCCCCACCCCCCACTCGTCCTACCTTGTCCATTAGGATACAGTGGTTTGGAGTTAAAGTAACTAATACAGTTTGAAATTGAAAGTTTTAAATCCGTGATTTTAGAACAATGCCACGAAAGACATTTGATGTGCATGGAAGGATGAAGGGATCTTCCAAGACCACATCCGGTAACTTTGAAGAGATGCATGTGCCTACAGAAACCTTACCAACCAACGACACTGATGGTGTCCAAGGCTCTGCGTGGTTTTTTCTGCATGGTAATGTGAGTATCATTTTGAATAATAATTTCACTGACTGTTACAGTTCGGTGTTCTGTTTAACATTAATTTGAGCCCCATTACTATTCTCTTTAGGACCGCAAGGTTTTGATAATTTTACAGCTCCATGAGAAGATCGTAGGCACTTTGTTTAGTATATTTTGAATTCATGTCAAATATCTTGAATTCATATCAAATATCTTGAATTTGTTTCAAGCAAATTATTGAAATAGTTTCAGATACATTCCAGAAAACCATCCATATATATGAAATAAATTTCAAGACACATCGAAATTAGTTAAATGTTATAAAAATAAAAATTAATTTGCCATGGCTGGAATAGAAAGGAAAATGCCATTCCATAAATATATTATCACATGGGTACCTCAGTTTAAAGCCTACGTGACAACGTCGTTAACACTTCGCCAGCCCTGATTTGTTGGGACAAGTGAGCATGCGTACAAGTACTTTTTCAACTTCCTCTCAGGGGCGATAACTGCAATTTCTAGATTATGGCACAGCTGCCTATAAACTTCACCCTGTTAAAGGACAACATTGCCGAAAGAAATTCGCTTTTTTTGGTTAGTTCAATGAAATACAAAAATGGAAGGAATTGGGCTCCTAACTAAACACCCTAGGATTATTTTGTTTCGAAAAATGTTAATTAAGAGAATTACAAGGGGAAATCTCCCACGAGTGTAATCTGCAAGTTCGACAGAGTAACATGCTAATCAGGTATAGGGATTCCAACAATGCAACGTTTGCAAGTGAAAAGCACACGTAAAGAGCATAACATTTAAAATCGAATTATAACTCTACTAAGCCAAATACGATTCCCATTTCTATCGATGATGTGTTATAAAGTATTCGCAATTCCTTACGATCTATATGACAGATCTGCATTTACACGGTAGGCTGGATAATTAGTGCTGTGTTTGACATTTGAATATCACTGAATATTTCCTGTCGTCTACATTACACGGGGAGGTAACTCAATCAGAAAAGGTCAATCATTTTTCTAAATATAGCGACTGAAGTGAGTGGGATGGTCGAAGGGAAACTCCGGATAAAACTGGACATCGATTTTCCACATAAAGTTAGATAATGTCAGTAGACATCTGGAAGTCTTAACTTTATGTAGATACCGTTTAAAATAGCAAATCCGCAATATATGCTATCTTTGAGGATATACCCTAAGGCCTAATTGTTTTTAGAAACATGATTAGAACAAATATTCAGGCAGCTGGAAAGACTACTGAAATAAATGGTCCAAATTTGAACAAAAAATCAGTTAATTATTGGGAATATCTGTAGACGATTTTAAGATGTTTACAAATGATTGTAAGACGTCTGGAAATGAATTTAAGATGTCTAAATATGATATTCATTTTTATCGTTTTTTGAGAATTTTTATTTATTTATTTATTTACTTGTTTACTTATACGACAGAAGCCAGCAATATGGTGCTAGGAAACGGGGCATTATTGAGAATTACACTCACTGTGAAGGAGAACACTCTGAGTTTTCAACCAGTGACCTAGTGGTCGGTCACCTGACCATCAGTCTAGGCCAATTCGGTCACAGCCCTTCCGGAAACAAAAATAATTAATTCCAAAATGAAAAATAATACCAATTTCTACATAAAATCCAGCAATCTGATGTCAGAAATTGTGTATAACATAAATTCTCTATGGGTCCTGAAGGTTTTATCTCTAGTCCCACAGAATGAAATCCTTTTTGTCACTTTGTAGATGGCTGTGTGGTTAGTCCAACAAAATCGAGTCATACTGGTAGAGAGAGGAGGCTTTCAGAATTTCCGAGATTTCCTGTTACAGTGCAGTGTATTTACACTTCATGAAGTGGAGACTATTGAGGCAGAGAAGACCAGACATGGCCAAATGTCATCGTGTGTATACCGTTAATGTCTACGAGCATTAGCAATATTTATTTATTTATTTATTTATTTTTATCTGTAGACTATGATTATTGTTTCAAGTCGTATTCAAGAAGAGTCCATTTTAATACTAAGGTAATCAGTTGCGTATAGGGGGAGAAAATCTGAAAGCCCGGGGTAAACCACGAACCTTTGGCAAATTATTGAAGAACTTTCCGACATGTGGCATACATATATTCACACCAATTAGTCATGTATTGCGAAGGGTATCACGGGAGTGGTCGACCGCGTAATGTCACCAAAGCAACACGAACTGCAAGAGCGGCGGAATATACAAATTTTTCCCAGTCCAAGACCGGATATGACACCCGTACATTTGATCATAACTGCGCGAATTCATATCTAGGGGAGTGAATTGCTTGAGTTGTGTGAATTATTTGGTTTCCACATTGCATGATATGCACCATTACATAATTAGACCCTCTCTGACCCATTTATCTAAGGTGTGCTCTCTAGGCCAATCAGATCGCGTGTTTACCTTGTCAGGTACATTACATGGGAAACGTGTCTTTATTAAATCCAGATGCTGTGTATTTTGCTACTCTTTTATAATACTGTGTGTACTGCTGTCTTTTTCCGATTGCTGCTATAAAGTCTTCCTACCGGAACTTCACACAATGAACATTATCCAATCAGACACTTACTTGCCCAAGTTGGCAATGGATTTGTGTGATCAAAAAAAGAGCTAGTATTAGGCATTACAGATCCTTACCGCGCATCATCGAATGTCAGAATGAACGCTTATGGCACTTCCGGCCAATCTCAAACTGAAAGTCGGGCGCCTTTACCCGTGCATAAAGAATTTCATGTGACACGCTTTTATATACATTTTTACAGTAATAAGGATATGTGAAAATAGAATGAAATTGGACATTTAGAAGAGGTGTCTTAAACCAGTTTATCTTCTACGCCCCTGGGTTTAGAAATATGGACCAGAGTATACCAGAATCAAAGATGGTAAACTATCCTAGGGGTCATATATTCTTGGCACTGTTTGTCTTTATTTTACAGCTACGAGTATAATGGAGATTCGTGAAATATGCATGGCCCCTCGCTAGATTTTTCTATTTCGATTATGCCCCTGAAAGTTTTCTGCACAAATCTAGAAACATGTGTCGCTTTACACTAAATTTTGACAGTTTTCTTTCTAAGAGAAGGGTTCCCTAGTTCAACAGCCATGGAAGTCAATGTTTGTATCGTGTTTCTTTAGTGTTTACTGCATGAGCTTTTGAGTTTATGTACCATACACGGACTACACTACTGTTCCCAACAAAGGAAGAACCAGTGCGAATTAGATCTAGGCATCGAGAGGAAGATGTAAATATTTTGCTGTAATGCCTACCAATATGGCACAACGGGGACAGGCCCCAGTGCAAGAAACTGTGCACTCAACAAGCAGAACTTACTCTGGCTATGACTGACAGCTTACTGACGCCTTTGCAAGACCACTTCTTCTTTCATTTCTGTTTTACTTTCGAGTAAAACAGAGCTTCTCCTGTCGCACGTGGGAAGATCTGCCAGCTACCAGCAGGGGGTCGTGTTTTTCCCCCGGGCTTTGCCCGGTTTCCTTTTACCATGATGCAAGCCGCCGTCTTATGAGGGAAATATTCTTGAGTACGGAGTAAAATTTCAATCAAACAAATAAGCACATCCTGTGCTATTCTCTTAACGAGAGTCCTGGGTGATTAGGGAAGCGAATTCCTGCTATACTTGGAATGTCCCAGCTATGGATGGATCCAATACATCTGATGTCCCACCACCCTTTCTCGTAATATTGCTACTTTTCGCTCCATTCCCGGTGGGTATGTGACGTCATGACGTCACAAAAACATTTGAACATTTGTAACCACTGTGTGGGACATTCTTAATTGACAGTTTGGAAAGGTTTTTTAATTGAATTCATTTAATTCCAGTTAAAACTAGCAGAACAGTAGTCTCCAAGAAATGCATATATCACGGAGAGTAATCTTTTCGCAGGTGTTTGGACACACTGAGCCGTAAACCAGACACGATTATACAAATGTTCTTCATGACTCTCGAGAAAGCCGACAAAGTTCTCTACAGTCAGCTTGTATGGCCAGTGCCATCTGAATCTGATGTAAAAGAAGTCACATCCAAGACAGAGGTCCACCAGCAAAGTAGGCCGTCGATAAATAATAATACCAAAAATGACAAATATAAGTGTATATTCTTTTTTTTCTTTGGTGACTTAAACTCCTATAAATTGTCATTGTCATTTTGTTGAAATTCAGGATTCTAACCGGTATAAAAGACTTTTATTGTGAGAAGATAACACTTGCTTAGAAAATATTTCTTTAAGTGTAATTTTTAGAATGTTTACTCTTCACAAATAATAAGCTTGTTGAACGGATTTTAGTAAAAACTAATCCATTGTTCTGTTTCTTTCAGCAAACCTGTCTTTGACACAGACTGAACTTGCCGAATGGTACAAACGTGTTCTGTCCAAACTGCAACCTCTTCCATGGTGCAAATGGTTTCAAGTAAATCTTGACCAGGTGTTCACTAATCTCACGATTGTGCCGTCCCTAAAACACCGGTTATCAATAGAGTATGTTCCATTTATTGTTTTCTTATCTTTTCTGTGTATATTTGTGTGGTGTTTTACATCGTACTAATTTTTCAGTCATGCTTGTTACGACGAGGACTGTAACAGAACTACTCCATGCCGCCGAAGTGCTTCCGATACTAAAATATCATGAAAAATTAAAAAGGATATCTAGTATGGTTAGCGTGTCAGCGCGGCGTAATGACCCAGTTACCAATGCAGTCCTCTGAGTTCAAGTCCAGCTCATGCTGGCTTCCTGTACGGTCGCAATTGCGAAGGTCTACACGATTTCCTCGCACCATTATGCTGGCTGCCGTCGTTAAATATTAGTGAGTAAGGCGTAAAGCACCAATGAAATTACATTAACATATGAATTTTTTTCGTCAGTTTATAACAGTTTTGATAATACAACTGTCTGCGTGTTTGTATTATGAACGTCTCCACCACCTCCTAACGGTAGTCTTCATTTCATGTTTGCACTTTAGGGGGTATGCAACATGAAGGATTTATTTATCTGTTTCAGATCTGAGGAAAAACTAAGGCACGGTGAACCTGATACCATGAAATTCCTGACCAAATTTCTCTGGTCTTCAAACAAAAGAACAGTAGCGTTTGTGGAAGGACCTGCCGGTTTCGGCAAAACTACGCTGTGTCGACATCTAGCCTATGTCTGGGCAACGTCCAATAAGGCAATTTGCGATCGTACCTTCGATCTCGTCTTCATCCTGGAAGCTCGAGCTCTGTTCGGCGATTTTAAGGACTGTGTTCTCAAGCAGCTATTCCCAGACGATTTTAAACTGGATGGAGACGACATATTCAGCTGCATTACTGGCGTTGACAAGGACTGTCTCTTCATTATTGATGGCGTTGACGAGCTAACCGGAAATGGCAAGGATGTGATTCTGAAAATCCTTGGCGGAAATTCGCTCAGACGTTGTAATATTCTACTGACAGGGCGACCGGAAGTGTCTGGAGAATTCATCGAACTCGTTGACAAACACCTGAAAATAATCGGGTTTTCAACCAAAGAAACACAATTCTACATCAAAAAATATTTCGAAGGACGCTCTGTCGGACTCAGAGACAAGCTTCTTCAGAGTTTGGACACCAACAAGCGCCTGCGCGAACTTGCTGTGAATCCTTTCACCGCGATGCTCTTGTGTGTCCTGGCAGAGGAGAAAGACGGGGCTATTCCATTACACCACACAGACGTACTGAAAGAAGTAATACTGACTACCTGCAAACGGTATGTTCACAAACTTCAGAAATCTTCTTCAGGTGAAGATAAAACTTCTTTTACAGTAAACGAGTTATTAGAAGCGGCAGGTAACCTAGCCTACAAAGGTTTCACCATGAACAGTTTGGTTTTCCCTGAAGAATATGTACAGACGTTTTGTGGAGCAGATCTGGGCAGGCATGTGTTAAATTCTGGCTTGTTGTACAGAGATTTCACAGTGTCCAGACTTCACTCCGTTGGCTACTGCTACTTCCCGCATAAGTCAATACAAGAGTTTCTTTGTGCTCACCATCTGCGAAACATTAATCCGTCTGATCTTCAACAAAAACTACAGTCGCTGCCACCTAACTATCATACATCCCGTGGTGTTTTCAGGGTGTTGTTTGATATGTTTGAAACGCCGACGCCAGCCTTAAAGGCCTTGCTGTTACACTTTCTTCAGTGTTTATTCACGATAAAAAATCAGGCTCACGAATTCAGGCTACATGTTGGGCTTGGTGATCTCGCAGAAGCAAACACCAAAGTTAACCTCTTAGATGTGTCAGCCGAGATTATCGGCAAAACTGACAGCCTACACAAACAAATGTGCAAACATTTGGTGTCTAATATCGACCACCAGAAGACACAGCCGTCTTCCTATTCCTACTTAGAACAGAAGGTGCTGCAGAAAGACACTTTCAAGCCGATTGTTGTTGCTGTGGATCTGAAGCTTCAGAGAGACCCTCGTAAGTCACACATGTGCCCGAACTCTTGTGTTGGAAGACCGAACTCTGTGGAGCGAACTGTGGATGGACTTCATCTTAAGGCGTCCGTGTGTGTTCCGTATTTTCGAGAAAAGGTGCTGCATTATTACGAACATCGCTTCAGGCGTTATCCAGGACTGACTTTACCATGGGTTCACTGCGAGAATATCAACACAGCTAACGCGCTTGTGAAGGATGACATCACTGTTGACGTTGTCAGTGTCACACTTCTGCCAGGAATCTTCACACTAAAGGATTTGCGAACTCTCCTCGCTCGTCGCAGAACAGGTGGATTGTTCTTGTTGAATCTAAATCACCCGCACGACGATTATTTGGAATTAAATATCCTCTCTGTTATGAAGTCCAGCAAATGCCGTCAGCTGTACGTTCACAGGTGTTCTCTCCAAGACAGTTGCCAAAGCCATCGCAGTTTAGTGTACAGTTTTCAATGGTCCCCTCAACAACTGTTTTACGACAGGTTTTGTCCTTACTGACCACGATGTCCAGATTGGTTTACCGTTGAATGGGGGTGATTGCTCAACAGTTTACATCTACGCAAAATTGTTCCAAACTTTGCAAAAGCACATTCATGTTGAGTGACTTTATTTCGCTTGGCCAATGAAAGTGCCCAATCAAGGGAGGTCACTCTCAGCGAACATATAAGTATGGCATACACACTCTACGCCAAGAGCACGTGCAATATACATTGTAAAAGCGTGGTCAGAAACACAAATAAATGCCCAGTGGCTAGTCCAGGGCTAAAAAGAAAAGAAAGAGAAAGTTTAAGCTAAGAAGACGTACTTGTGAGAATAGGTCATCGATGTTGCAAATCAGCGTCCAAATACGACACAATTTTTTTCTTGTTAAGAGCCCTTTTTTTCTTTGGTGGGTGGGGGGGGGAAGCTTTTTGAAAACTTTGATTATCTACTTCTTAAATGTATATCATGCTCTCGTGGTCGATATGAAAACTTCGATGTGGTACTGCAAGAAAACCAAAAGATTCTTCTGCTCAATAAACTCAGCAAATTGTGAGCATTAGTTTCTCCCAAATTGAATTAAAGTCAACAAAACACATCTGCCACTGTTGGCACCAGTACTATGTAAAAAACTGCCAGCAACATGCGGATGGTCGTGGGTTTCCTCAGTGCACTGCCTGGTTTCCTTCCACCATAATGCTGGCCGCCGTCGTATAAGTGAAATATTCTCGAGTATCAAATAAATAAATAAATGTAAAAGACTAAAGAGATATAATTAAAGACACACAGCATAGAGAGTAAGACAAGAACAGCGACGACAGTGTAATGGCTGGCAAAATGATCACACGTAACCCGTGAAATACGGGTATTCGTCTTACACTGTTCATGTAATTGCATGAACAGTGGCAAGTTACACGGCCCTAGTACCCCAGCTTAAGGAGAATTAGGTCAAAATGAAGTGATGTTAATTGCAATTTTTTAGACTTCACCGGTCTAGAATTACTTAAAATGCTGTGTTGTCATCCCATTTAACATACAATTCCATTAAAACAATGCAAAGGGACAAGGCCTAGGGGATAGTTAGTCCACCAGCAGAATCCTGGTTTATGCAGGAAAACATTATAATTAAAGACAGTGTGATAGCTGTCAAATGGTCACAGGTAACTTGTGAAATACGTCCTCTTGTCAATCTACCTCAGTCAATGTTTGTTATTTTAGCACCATGGCCTAATCAGAATTAGGTTAAAAAATATGCAGTGATATTAATTGCAATTTATTGCAATTGCAATTTATTAGACGTCACTGGTCTAAAATAGTAATAGTAATACCAGAGCATCGACGACAGTGTTGCACTTGGCAAATTGTCACACATAACGGGTGAAGTACGACCTCCTGTCAGTTTACGAATATATTCTAACTGTTCTGTAAATGTTTTAACAGCATCAATTTACGAGCAATAAACCCGTACGATACGTAATCCTGATTTTGAGATTGATTTTAATTTTATAGGAAATGCAAATACACATTGTCTGTAGGTCTATTTTGTGCACGGTGTCAGACTTTTATTCCCAATACACGATTGCTTCACATTATCAAAGATCTCCATAACACAAATATTATTTACCGCTTTACACTAATCAATGAACGTCATGCATAATATAACATGCAGCGGAATCATAAACCTTGGTGGGTGTTGTATAAATATTTTAACACCGACCAAGCCCTTACCGTGTATGAGTTATCGCCCATGTTTACTGCGCATGATCTCAGCTATATACCTGGTAAGCGGTTATGTAATAGACCAAGAGGCTTAAGCCCAATATGTACTGGAACCCATGGCATTATATCGAAGAACCCACTTTCTGAATTCACCTGCATTTTAGATAAATATCTCATATCATGTGTTTGTGTGGTACCTTTTTCATTGCAGAGGTGTGATTGTATTGAGGCTTTTTGGTTCCATATGAAGCTTTTACAATAGTATATACGGCCATGAAATAGTTTCGGAAGTAAAACCAGACGACGGAGTGTTGGCTGTCAATGGTCACATGTAACCAGTGAAATAAGGCCTCTTCACAGTTTACTTCAGTTATGATTTTATGTTAAACTGTTCATGTATGTCCTTTAAAAGTTGTCCTTTAAAAATTTAAATGTCCCCATATCACCATAGCAGAATTAACTAAAATGTTATTAATATGTACGCTGTCACGGGTTTGTACTACTACTTTACGGTCATCGCTTTTTATAAACCGTACAACATTAAAACAAAAACATACGCTGGCTCAAACAAAGATGAACAGTTTAAGGGCACAAAGTTTAACAGTACCGGAGCCCAGAAGGATTTGTTCATGGTCGTGAGGGCAACCGGTCTGACCTAGAGTGTGTAGATCTGACACATTGCAAATCCAAACGGCTTTGTTTAAAGTACTATATACTGTACTTATTACTGTGGACTTTGCCAAAGAAACCCACAAATTAGTTTAATAGGTACGGATGAATATATCACCAAAGCACACCAAGATATACTTGATAAAGATTGAGATTTCTGAGCCAACTTTAATTACAAGAGCCTTAATTACCGCCAATCACGTGTTTAATTAACAAAAACTAAGTACATTAACAAAATCAACGCTAACATTTTCTTTTGTGTAGTCTGATTCAGCTCGGGGTTTTTTGTGAAGTTTGACCTATGTACCAAGACTGCCAATATCTATGCACATATTGCTGACTTTAGGTCGCTGGTTCGAAGCCCGGCAAGGTCTCCTGAACAGGCAATCTTCGGCATACCAGTCTTTGCTGAGTCCGGAAAATATTATCTCTAAAAATGATAATAGTGTTACTTGAAACTAAATAACATTGCCTAATCTAAAATGCGTTTATTAACCGTTTGTACACATTTCGTGAGACAAAGAAGTCACAAATCCTTTGTTACTATCGGATTTTTATAATATAGGACCTTGGAAGGAGAGATAACGCTTTGACATCTAGATGGGCCTCCGTGGCCTGGTGGTTAGCGCGTGGCGCAACATAGTGACCCAAGAAATTTTCCCCATGGTGATCCTTGTGAGTTCAAGTCCATCTCATGCTGGTTTCCCTTCCGTTCGCACTTGGGATGGTCTATCACAACATGCCGATGGTCGCGGGCTTTCCCAGAGCTGTGCCCTGTTTCCTCTACCTATAATGCTGGCCGCCGTCGTATAGGTGAATTATTTTTGAGTATGGCGTAAAACACCAATGAAATAAATAATTGAGAATGACAAGTGAGATCTACATATTAAAAGTTAAGGGGTTTTCAGGTTCTCACAAAGGACTACTGGCTTAATCTCATGTTCGAGAATCCTTCACTCGCACTTATCCAGGAGACAACAAGCATGTCGGTGTTTCCTTTTGCACAATATAATAATGAGGTCATTTGTCTTAGAAAAAGTCCAACTGTATCATGTGACCGGATCAAAAATGTTATCCGATAACGTTTTATCACATTCACTATAACCAAGGCGTCTGAAAAAAGTGTCATAAAAAGTAATTTAGAGGAGATGAATGATACGGAAGATTGAGAATCTGAATGTCTGTGGACTTGAGAAGTTCCTAAAAGAAAGAGGTGTCATTTGTTCCCTTGAAAACGGGCGAAACAGGTGATCGGTAAATTAATATCAGCAAAGGTTGCCTAACATTTTTCACCATTCACATGACACAGTAGGACTGGTTTTTTTTGTTTGCTTTTTTTTTTGTTTGTTTTGATGACAAAAGACATCCAACTCTTAAACTCCCCGATTAAACGATCTCCGTTTATGGTCCTGCCATGCGCAGTCCGTAAATAGTTCTCCGCTAAATTTGGATATATACATATAAACTATTTTATTAATGGCTTTTTATGCTGACACCTGTTTGAGTGAGTGAGTGAGTGCTTGGGGTTTTACGTCGTTCTCAACAATTTTTCAGTCATATGACGACGAAGGAATCATTAGGGTGCATGTACGTGTAATGTGCCTCCTTGTTGCAGGACGGATTTCCACCACTCTTTTATTTAGTGCTGCCTCACTGAGACGACTTACCGAAGGCAAGCAAGCCGCCCCGCCCGAGCCATTATACTGATACGGGTCAACCAGTCGTTGCACTATCCCCTTCATGCTGAACGCCAAGCGAGGAAGTTACAACTTCCTCTTTTAAAGTCTTAGGTGTGACTCGATCAAGGATTGATCCTGGATCTACCGGTCCCGAAGCGGACGCTCTACCAACTGTGCTATCCGGGCCGGTCGACACCTGTTTGAACAGCATTATGTAAAACATTATAAACAATTATGTGTATCTATATGCATAACACTTGATCGTGTGTTTGCTTTTCGAGTCGTTTTCGGCTCTATTCAACAGTCATTTTACCCATTCTGGCATATACTCAGTTGCTTCTTCTCTGGAACGCTGTGCCGAAGATGTGGAATGTCTTGGTTCCAGTGTTTACACCGAAAGCAGTTTCACGATGAGCCGAGATGAGATATGCATCAAGATTTGTTTGGGACATAGTTATGGTTTTGGACTGGGCGAAATTACTATAGTCTTCTAAAGTAGCCTTCCTCCTCTAGGAAGTCATGTTTCTCACGTCACCACAATGGCCAGTTATTTTCCTTTCACTTATTGTCCCACAAATACGCTTTTCACGGAAAATGAATAACGAACGCGCTTCTTGAAATATCGAAATATATCGGGGTATAGGCTCAATTCATGTGTTGTTAAGCATTAATGAACACAGTGAACTGATTTCCATGGAAGTATTTTTAGTCAAAGAGTCAGAAAAGACAATATTTAAATTACACTCTGCCCGGTGAGCGTAAGAGTATTGGTGCAAATGGGAAATTATTATTTCTTTTCCTGTGGCCAAAAACGTTTAAAAGGAATAATTTGTTCCTTTATGCGTTTGCTATGTGGGTGCTGCTCTTACATGGTTTTGTACAAACTACACATTCTCCCCCAAAAGTCATATAGACAAAATCTAACTTGTTCTTTGTCGTATTTTCCTTTTTCACCACTTTCGTGCACGAAATTCGTATTGTAATACTGTGTTGTTGTTGTTGTTGTTGTTCTTGTTGCAACATCAAAGTGTCAGTTTGGTTTTCTAAATTACACAATGGCAGATCAATCTTCACTGGCAGATGAGTCCCACAACAAAAAACACCTTCTATGAAAGAAATGATAGATATTAGTCAGTTTTCTAACTTTTCATATGGGAGATGAATAATGAGCTCGTTTTCACAGTCGTGGTGATCCATTACAAATCTGGCATGTACCTACTTGTAAATCACTACTTAAAAGAAAAACACAAACATCAGATGAAGAATGAGCTAGTTTTACATGTAGTGGAGACAACAGTTGTATACAAAGCAGACATTCGCAGACCAATGGTCAACCAAAATGGACGTTCCACGTAAATAATCAAAAGGCCAATTCCCAAATCGACGTCCAACACAAACCACTGATGAACTAAGAAACTATTTAAAGTATGGAATAAAGACGGATTCGTTAGTATAGATGCGTTCATGCGTTCAGCGTTCAAACCGTGCATCATGCCAGTGTATAACATGTCGAAAATATTTATCTCATTTACATTTTGATTTCAGCTGTTCGCATATCCAACCTGTCGATCTAACTGGAGTGTATATGCATAGTTATTTACTTATAAGAGAATTATACTCATGGTAAAAGTTAAGAAATTTAGAGTGAAGGCGATTGCTGGAATAACCTTGACACATCAGCGTTTGCAGTATTACTTTGTGACGTTGATTGAAATATTGCACAAGTAACACTTAGGATCTAACAAGTGCTACTAAGCGAGATATGTACACTCCATATGCAGGACTCTTCCCGATAGGCCTATTGCTATCCAAGTTAGCACAATTTGCAATCTAAAAACTGAAACTATCCCTCTTTTGCCAAAAAGTCGGCAAAAGAGGAAACTGTTTTGGCCTTTCAAGTCGTTTCGTTTAAATCCAGTAAAGCCAAGTGCATGTCTTTGACAGCCTTTTGTGTATGTGGACTGTTTAAATCTAGCAGATAATCAATATACCGTAGGTCAGCCAAAAAAAGAGCACATAATTTGTATCCATGGGTATACCTATACATTTTAGATACATGGTTTCCCCGAATTTCGCGTACATGTTATTAATATAATTTTGTCGCAGAGCACAGAGAGAAAAACCAGAACAGCGACAACAGTCCTCTGATAGCTGGCAAATGGTTACATGTAACCGTTGAAATATGTCTATATACTTCAGTAAAGGTTTTATTCTAACTGTTAGTGCTTACTGTATCAATAGTAGAACATTAAATGGCCCCCTAGCACCATGGCTTGACTAGAAAAAAAAACAAATATACAGTATTGTTAATTGCAATTTACTAGCGGTCATTGATCTAGAATTACTCCAAGTGATTTATTGTCATACCATTTGATATACAATAAAATTGAAACAAGGCTTTATGTAGCCGTGACCGGTTTATTAAACACCGATACGATTACTGATGGATATGGTTTTATGTAGCCGTAACCGGTTTATTAAACACCGATACGATTAATGATGGGCATTTATTAATTCAGTCTTCATCCGGATAAAACTACTATCCAGGTCTCCAGTATTCTAAGCAGCTCTGGTATCATCAGTAAAATTTAAACCACTCCAAGTTTCTTCTCAATCCCCATCAAAATTAGTATCCTCAGCTTCTAAACTACTCACACATCCTGAACTATCTCACACGATGATCCCCATCCCAATTACTATCCCCAGCTTCTAAACTACCCACACATCCTGAACTACATACTGCAAGGTCCCTCTCCATCCCCATCCCAATTACTATCCTCAGCTTCTAAACTACCCACACATCCTGAGCTATTTACTACAAGGTCATTCTCCATCCAGATCCCAATTACTATCCTCAGCTTCTAAACTACCCACACATCCTGAACTACATACTACAAGGTCCTTCTCCATCCTCATCCCAATTACTATCCTCAGCTTCTAAACTACCCACACATCCTGAACTATCTAAGGGCAAGGTCCTTCTCCATAGCCATACCAATTACATGCACTATCCTCAGCTTCTAAACTACCCACACATTCTGAATTATATAATGCGATGTCGTTCTCCATCCAGATCCCAATTACCATCCTTAGCTTCTAAACTACCCACACATCCTGAGCTATTTCCTACAAGGTCATTCTCCATCCTCATCCTAATTGCTATCCTCAGCTTCTAAACAACCCACACATCCTGAACTATACACTGCAAGGTCCCTGAACAACCCCAGAGTTCTTCACCATCTCCATCCCAATTGGAGTCCTCACATTCAGAACTACCCAAAGGTCTTGAAAAACACAAGTGTCGGTAACCACACAAAATTCATTCACTATCCCCATCTCAATTACCATCCTCAGTTCCTGGAATACCACAGATCATGAACCAACCCAAGGTCCTTCGTCATCTCCTTCTCAATTACCATCCTCAGTTCCTGGAATACCACAGATCATGAACCAACCCAAGGTCCTTCGTCATCTCCTTCTCAATTACCATCCTCAGTTCCTGGAATACCACAGATCATGAACCAACCCAAGGTCCTTCGTCATCTCCTTCTCAATTACCATCCTCAGTTCCTGGAATACCACAGATCATGAACCAACCCAAGGTCCTTCGTCATCTCCTTCTCAATTACCATCCTCAGTTCCTGGAATACCACAGATCATGAACCAACCCAAGGTCCTTCGTCATCTCCTTCTCAATTACCATCCTCAGTTCCTGGAATACCACAGATCATGAACCAACCCAAGGTCCTTAGTCATCTCCTTCTCAATTACCATCCTCAGTTCCTGGAATACCACAGATCATGAACCAACCCAAGGTCCTTAGTCATCTCCTTCTCAATTACCATCCTCAGTTCCTGGAATACCACAGATCATGAACCAACCCAAGGTCCTTCGTCATCTCCTTCTCAATTACCATCCACATTTCATGAACCACCCATAGATGGTGAACCATCAAAAGTTTCTTCACCATCCCCATCTCAGCTACCACCCCAAGTTCAACTTCGATATATTATTCGTCTCGTATGTATGTGAAACCAGGACTCCGACTGTTACAATTGTCATTGTCATTGAGGGTGTCTTCGGTTTTCACGTGGGTTTCATGCTCTACCTCCATGGTTGCATACATAGAGAAGCACCATATGCTTGCCGATTATGTACGCTCCGAATCGATTCAGAGAACCTATCTTTCTGCAGTTTGACAGGTTCAGCTCAGGGTGGCTCGATCGTAGTGGAGTAGATTTTCTGATGATTGATCACCAAATTCTACTGTTTGTCTTTCGTTTTCGACGTTTTAAACGTTCCGCCGAATCGATTCAGAGAACATGAACCTATCTTTCTGCAGTTTTGACAGGTTCAGCTCAGGGCGTTTATTGATCACTGGATCATTCATGGACTAAATTCAGTGTACAAGAAGCAATCCTCAGTTTTTAGATATGCCCCAAAACCCGTTTGAACTCGGTCATTTCACTGAACTAGTACCTCGCATATTACTAGTATCTTGGAATCTAACCATTTAGATTGGAATTACAAAACTGGAAATAAATGATCATTCAGTTTAGAGTATAACCAAACAAGTTTGGGAATCACTCGTTTTCTGAGGAATGGTTTGAGGACCATCGAGTTTCTGGAGAAGTTCAAGATGTTACGTTGAATTCAAAACTAAATTTTGACCAGGTGAAGGATTCTCCAATCATTGAGATTGTGAAGACCCTCCAAAATCCCAAACCGTATTCTGATGATCATTCGGTTTGGAGTTTCACAAACTAATTTTGTGAATTGCTCATTTTCAAAGGAATGACTTGGGCAGCATTCAATTAAATTATTAAATTCAATAAATGTGAATCCAAACTGAGCTTAGTGTAAGATTCTGAGGCCAGTTTCATGAAACTTACTTAGTGTTAAGTTGCCCTTAGCTATGTAGACTTTATATCTCTAAAGCATGCGTCGTTATGTTAGTTAAGGCTACTTAGCTAAGTGAATTTCATGAAACAGAGGCCTGGGCCTGTTAATGATCATTGGGTCATTCGTGGGCTGGACTCATCAGTTTTGGATTAGGGTTTTGGATTTGTGAATGAATCCTTAAATCATTAGATCACTGAACTTTCGCATTGAACCACTGGATCAATGATGTGCAGGAGTGACACTCATCAAGTGTGTATAGACACTCACTCTGAATACGTCATAGGGGATTTTCGGATTTTTGTTACAAACTGAACACAATAAGATTGTCAAAAGTGAACTTTTTGTTAATAACTCTCAAACTGAAACTTTAGAGAACCATTAATTTAATGTCTAAATCAAGGATCCATATTTATGTATTTATGTTGAAAACTGCAGTTGTGTTTTATATTAGAATAAATTTACCATTCAAGTTTCATGTTTAAGTACTGTGTTGACCATACTTCTGAATAGTTTGAGTAACCACAGGATATAAGCTATATATCTCGGTGCCTTCATCTACCTGAGTAATCTTGAGTAATCGATGAGTGTAATCATACCGCTCGGATTATGCAAATCGCCAAGATCATAACACGATTCGGAGATTCATTTCATTTTCTCTAACATATGGCTTCTGACAGTTTGTCATCTACAGAGATCCATTACAGTTTCTCCAGAGACTGTTGGTACACAGCAGCATTTTATAACTTTCTGGTTTCCCTCCTGAAAATGTGATTTTTTACCGTAAATCTCATTTTTGCTTATATTTGCAAGTCTACAACACAACACATATAGACGATGTTATTCAGTGGGTCTGTATAGAGTCATTGAAAAGAAAACATAATTCATGTTTCCGCAAAACTGTACAGAAGGGAAAGGAAATCTGAAGAACACCCAAAAGTTAACGTGTTTAATTTTAACAGAAAGTCTGTTGTCTAAGTGATGCTAAAATTTATTGTGTTATCATAACACAATACGATGTCATATTCAACACAACTTCCGGTTTAGTCTAATAGAATCTATGTACAGAATTAATAGAATATGAGCATTAAATTTAATAGAATAATCTGGTGAAAAGCAGACAACAGACTTTCTGTCAAATTTAACAGATTACTTTTTGCGTGAACACTATATAGTGAACATATATGCGAATAAGACAAATAAAATATTCTAGATATACATTGCTCTTGTAAAGCCGAATAGGTCTCCTAAAACGTTTTCCGTACGTGAGTAGAATCGACTGGACATTAACGTTCATGCTAACAAATATTTATTTATTTATTTATTTATTTATTTATTTATTTATTTATTTATTTATTTATTTATTTATTGGAATGGTGTTTTATGCCGCATTCAAGAATATTTCACTTATGCGACGGCGGCCAGCATTCTGGTGGGAGAAAATCGGGCACAGCCTGGGGGAAACCAACAACCATCCGCAGGTTGCTGAAAGACCTTCCCGCTTAAGGGCTAACAAATATGTACCATTCACAGCCAAAGGTATACGCATCTAAACTATATGTACTCATTTCCTCTCAGTTTTGTACTGTTCGGTTATTTACATATATATTTTTAAATTTTTGTTCACTGTGTGTTTTACATAGTTTGTTGTGTTTTATTTCGTCGTGTTCCGGTCAGTTAAGCTCTTTCAGCCAAGCTGTAGGTTTTATTCAGTGTATCCACCTGTAGTATAGAAATTATACTGAACAATGCGTCTCTGTATAAAACTCTGAATTATTATTCTTCCTCAAACTACCGGGCAAGACCTTGTTTTAAAAAAATAACAGTCATGAACATGTATTCCGGTTTAGCATAACCGTTGAAAAATTTGAACCGCTATTTATGAAAATACTTAAAATCTATAAGCTAAACATTTTCTCTCCAGTCTTAATAGCTCTTAACATCACCTATACCAACCTTCGGCTGATTTTCGTCGCTAATTTAGCAGACAGAATGTAGCACAATTTTATCGCACAAGATCAAATCCCCACAATCTCTACCAACACTTTTCTCACATAGTTGTCCTCGAGAATGGAATAAACTTTCACCTTCGTTTAAATCCATTACTTGAACAGTAAAATAAAAGATTTTCTTCTGTAAAATAACTGAAAAGTAACTGAGATGGAAAACGTTCTATCCTACCCATAGTACAATTGAATATGTTGTGGGGCCTCCCTGGCTCAGTTGAATAGCGCGCTAGCGCAGTGTAATGACCCAGGAGGCTCTCAACAATGCGGTCGCTGTGAGTTCAAGCCCAGGTCATGTTGGCTTCTTTTCCAACCTTCGGATGCTCGTGGGTGTCCCCCGGCCTCTTCCCGGTTTCCTCCCACAACTATGCTAGTGAAATATTCTTGAATAGGGCGTCAAACATCAATGAAATAAACAGAATATGTCGATTTGAAACATTTATAGATATTATAATTATACGGATGTACTTTCAGGTTTATCCGGCCTACAACACGACCTATTTACTCTAAGACATGCAAGACTTGGTTTTACTGACAAAGTTCATTTTTATGCAGCTTTCCACACTCCTGTCCGACTGTGGGCCCACTTACTTACCCACCGTATACAGAGGCTACAAACACTTCTGCTTTAAAACAGAAAGTATTTGGTTCCAGAATATACTAAAAACTTGCCATATCTTTGTTTATTTATTCTCGGACATGCATGTAAAAACTTGATACGTAAATTTTCAAAAAAAAAATTTCAACAATTCTGTTGCACCATTTATTTGATTGGCGATTTTCTCTAGAGATTTTTTGTGTAACTTCTATTGCTGTTGTAACCTGATGTAGATGCAGTATTGGCTTTTCTTTATTTTGTAACCTGAGCTAGGTCCTCTATTGGCTTTTCCTTATTTTGTAACCTGAGCTCGGTGCTGTACTGGCTTTTTCTTAGTTTGTAACCTGAGCTAGGTGCTCAACTGGCTTTTTCTTATTTTGTAACCTGAGCTAGGTGCTCAACTGGCTTTTCCTCATTTTGTAACCTGAGCTCGGTGCCGTACTGGCTTTTCCTTATTTTGTAACCTCAGCTAAGTGCTCTACTGGCTTTTCCTTAACGTGTAACGTACACTGTCAACCGCAGACTGTTGGACAAGATGTTAGTAATTACAGAGGTGTTTTGACCCGCTTCGTGATTGGCTAAATCCCGATAATTCGCGAGGTGTGGCTGTTTTTCGCCAAATTACATCAGGTGCATTTCAACACTTCTGTAACAACGGCCTCACTTAGCAATATTCTACGATCTATTTAATCAAAAGAAGTGATGATCGTCTAGCACCTCCGACTTAACCTGGCCTTCACACTAACGAGAACGTGTTGATCCTATTTACTCTGTGTAGGTTGCGCCCCTCGTACATTGCTCTCTGTTATTGATATGCTATTAGTACAGTGCTTTCATCATTATTTCATTCGTGACTGGTTCGAGCAGGTTTTCCGAACTTCGAATACATCAGGAGAACATTCATAAAAAAGAAGGATTTCTCATTCTTCGATTCATCCATTGTCATCGATTTCGTGAGCTGGTACGTACATTGACGATGTTTGGGTAGGCTGAACAATTGGCTGATCGCATGTCGTTAAAGTAAGAGAGTTGGGCTGCCGTATACATTCACGGTTCCTTTGCGAAAGCTAGAACTAGCGAGACCCTGGATTCATCTTAGTTACATAGGACAAAAGTATAGCGGTCGATTCTGCATTCACCAGCTTTGACAATTTGACAAGCAAGTAGAACAGCGTTCATCACGGCATATTCGCCACGTTTGATTACTTAAAACTCAGCAGTCCTCAACCCTCAACGTCTTAGTCAAAAGACGACCAACGGGCAGAACGTCGGGTCGGCCATCCATCCCTTGTAAGGATAACTTTCCACCAAAATAAGTAAACTGAGCTTGTTTAAAGGTAAAAGACCTGTAAAAATAGAAGAAGGCATCACTAAATAGACCACTTATAACTATACACAAATATACTTTCATTTATTTTCTTTTTAGATTTTTGTGGAAAAAGTTAAAGGCGTTCAAACATTTGAATTGTAAGGTAGATTTTATGAACCGTACTATCAGATTTTAGGAACTCTGACGTCACAGGAAGTTTTTCCAACCCTAATCACGACACTGAATGTTTGAATAACTCTTTTTACCAATCAGTAAAACATTACTGAAATAATGTTCCAAACAATTCTTTTCTTCTGGTCAACATCAAGAAAGAATGGCGATGTGACGCCAGAACTCCTACATACCGCCAGTATGGCTCATAAAGCCCACCATAGTATTCAAATATTTGAATGCCTTTCAACACTTTTATAAAATGTGAAAAAACTAAGTGAAAGTATTTTCATCCATAGTTTTCAGTTATCCTTATGATGAACCTTACTTCATATTTTGGCTTTTTGACTTTAACGACTATCCCATATCGGCGTGATACATCTAATCAGCGGTGTTCCTTTCAGATCGAAGTCATGATGAACGCTGACCAGGTGGTGTCCAGTCCCTCCAATGTGGTGTCCAATCCATCGGATGCGACAACAAATGATTTACGCATCCACATACCGACAGCTAACAGATTTCTCAAGGAGCTAATCGTACCTATTGTAATGGGAAGCTGCATATCCATTTTCGGAACACTGAGCAATTTATTGTTTATTCTTTGCCTTTTCAAGGACATAAGACTAAAGACTATGTCCAACTATCTCATTTGTTATTTGGCGTTTGTAGACATGTTGATTTGCTGTTTGGTTATCCCCTGGAGCCTCACTGTGAAAGCCGGATCAGTGTCTAGTGTTTCCTGTTATTTAGAAGCAATACGGATCTTTTTCTTTGCCCATCTATCTATGCAAGCACAGTACCTCATAAGCTGCAACCGGTATTTCCTCACTACAAAAGCCAGGCCTGTCTACAACATGTGGTTCAGTAGCAAACGCAGTGCATTGTACATTGCCGTAGGATGGGCATTCGCTATAACAATGATAGTGCTCCAGGCCTGTTTAGTAGAAGGACCTGTTGACGTCATAACTGAAAACTGCAACACCATATCTGATGTAACCAGAACAAGGCGGACTCACCAACTGATATTGGTCAGGCGTAGTGTAATATAACGTGCAATGACTTTCACGTTTTATGGAATGCTCATTAAATTTGTACGTCGGAATCCATTAAGTTTACATTTGACAAACATAAGAGAGACAAAACTGTCCGAGACACTTTTCTCTCTTCTAGTTGTATTTGCTGTATGTTGTCTAGTTTCTTTATTGGCATTATATGTAACGTCCGAAAAAAAGAAAGGTTCAACGAATGGTATCATGAATGTTGTGGAACAATGTTTGGTATCTCTGCTGCAAATGAACTACTGCATCGACCATATTGTGCATAGCTACATAGTAAAGCATTTTAAAGACGCTTTGAAAGGCATGTGCTTCCCGTGCTGCGCTAACAGAATAGTTCCCATATCCGCACCTATATCACCATTAATGTCATACCCTCTCGAATGCACCAGATAAGTGGTACAGAGCAAACGGATGAGCCAAAGCAGTGTGATAGTATGAACTTGTGACTGAATCCTGACATTGCTTTTAAGAAATTATCATTTCATAAACATGGAAGTGACACCCTTTTATGGCGTTTTGAAAATAGAACGAGATGATTTTACTCTAGTCTTTATCTTGTATCATGTTTTGAAAATTCAAGACTACGATCTCGTTAATAACATCTTTTCGGTGTTCAATCATAGTCATATGATTATCTGCAAGATCAAGGTCGGATAAAAGAAAAATGCAATTCTGCGAGAAGATACGTTTTCCTGAGCCGGAGAGATGTACCATAAGCCATGCTCACAGAGCTCTTCAGTGTGGATGAAAAGTCAGAACTTTTCAGCGATCACGTCAGATACACGGCCGTGTGCAAGTTTCTTCAATGTGTTGACGTCAGACAGCGGGAGAAACTAGAATTTTCTAAACCTTTCCTGCTGAAATCTCTTGTGGTGTGCCGACTGACAAAACTGATGCTCATTGATGATTTTTAGATTTTTTCGTTCGCTTTTCCGCCGTTGCGTAAATCAGTGGGACATGCAATAGATCATCAAAATGTCACTAATGTTTAATATTGTGTATTTCTTGTTTCCTTGAAAGGTTTCATAAGTGCCCCGTAAATTCATACAACAAATCTCCTTGAGTTTATAACTGACGACTAGGTAACATTCTCTAGTCAGATAATGAAGAATTCAAGTTAGTAAATATGCCTTATGCATAGGTTGGAAAGATTTAATGTCATATGACTAGAAAGATATGAAATTTGATGTTATGTAATCGTTTGGCAGTTTTTTTTTTTGTTTGTGTTTTTTTTTTTTTTTTTTGGTGACCATCGTTTATTCTGGAGTTCCTGTATCTTGTATTTGTTCGTGAGAAGTAAAGTCTTAAAAAACATATACTGTGTGTTTGTTGTTGATGGTGTGTTTTGATTGATTTATTTATTTATCTGGGAGCCTCCGTGGCATAGTTGCTAGCGTGGTAGTGCAGTACAGAGACCCAGGAGCCTGTCAACAATGCGATTCGCTGTGAATTCCAGCTCAGCTCATCCTCACATCCTCTCCGTGGGAGGAAATCGCAGCAGTTTACCAATGGTTGTGGGTTTCCCCCGGGTTCTGCCCGGTTTACTCCCACCAAATTGCTGTTCATCGTAGTATAAGTGAAATACTAGTATTTATTTATTTTATTACAATTGCATGTATTCATTCGATTCGTGTTTTACGCCGTGCTCAAGAATGTTTTGCTTATTCGACGGTCATCATCATTGTGGTAGAAGCTAGAGTAAACCGGCAAAGCCAACATAAGACACGGGGTCTACAACAGGTCTGGTCAATCATGAATCCAACTCCGTTACTCTGTCATCTTCCACGGTTTCCACCTCCGTCCCTGGCCGTCTGTATCACCGCCCATTCATGACGAGTAATCCTTCATGGCAGGTATATTGATTGGTGATGATTGATCATTATTTATGACTGGTGTCGAAAGCAGGTCTGGATCACTCTGTGGCCAACTGAAATACGGTGGGAAGATCTGGTAGCCTCCGTCACCCACCTCAGACGGTACAAATCACTGGTATGTTCCATGTTCGAAATCCAGTTACCTAAACTCTTTTTAGAAATTTACATTGGCAGTAAAGCACCAAATGGATATGACAGCAGACATTGTTCAGGTCAGATCAGATCTTTTCTCATGTGAAGTCCTTAAATTATCACGAGCTACCGCAAAATACCTTTTCAGAAACTGTGAAACATAATCCATTAAGTTTGCCTCTGACTCCTGATTGACTCTTTAATCAAACCTAAAGGACAACTCAAATGGACTTAAACCAGTGAACCAGTGAATACTGATTTCACTCATTCCCGCTAACACACCTTGCGATTTTCCAAAATTATTGAAAGCTGTAAGCTGCTTCCCTTTTTTATGAATCTGTGGGTCGAAACAGACATTCGTATACCAGCCCTCAACCAGTAAGGACCTTCCAGGTTAATAATCTCAAGGCCAATTCCCAAAACGACCTTTAACACTAAAAAACAGTATATAAGGTAGGAAAATAGTACAAAAAGAAGTATTCAACAGTTTTCAATGATGTTGGAAAGACGCAAGGTGATTCCGTCCTAATTTCGTACTTCATACACTTGATTTATGTCGTTTTGGGGAATTGCAGTTATTACCCTGAAACGTCCTTAATGATCAATAGCTGGTACACGAATGTCTGCTTTGTTGCAAAAATTCGTTAGGAGTATCCCAAGTGGCAAACAATACAAATGGAATTCACTTATCTCAGCCATCCAAATATTCCACACAATGAGCTCGAAGAGCATTTTTCATGGTTTGGCGGCACCTTTCTAAAGCGCCCTGGGATTGTGGGAGATAAGGTGTAGAGTTAACTTACTTAATACAAAAGTAGTATATTACTTTCCCGGACAAGCCCTCAATATGTAATGGTAAACAGCCAAGATCTCTGTCAAACGCTGACCCGGTTAGCATCAAACCGGCTGAGTCCAATCATAATGTATAACAATGAAACAGACAAAATGCATTACAGACAGGGTCACAATAAGTATTACTCGATTCGGCAGCTGTTACGAACCCTGTCTTTAAATATTGTATTATATTTTTTATTTGTTTCGAGTTCATTGTCTGACATACATTTTTTCCTCTGTGTACGTTATAGCCTGCACCGTAATTGAGTCGAGCGTTCTCGTGGCATCAGTGTTCTTAACTTTCCTGTCCTGATTGGTGTTTGGTTTGATTGGTATTTTACGTCGTACTTAAGAATATTTCATTATGGTAGGAGGAAACCGGGCAGAGCCCAGGGGAAACCTACGACCTTCCAATGTAGGGCCGGAGTGGAAGCCAGCATGAGCTGGACTTGAACCCACAGCGACCGCATGGATGAGAGGCCCCTGTGTTGTGCCGCACTGGCACGCTAACCGTCTCGGCCACGGAGGCCCCAAGTCTGTTTTAATCCAGAGCGCCGTCCTCCGGCCCTCGTCTGCCTTAAGACCCAGACTACCTCAAACCAAACCACCACCCCTTGAGCATTAAACTAGATCGAGTGTAAATTCACCACGGATAAGAGGCCTAAAATTGGAAACTTGCGATTGTATGTGCAGTATAGGTCTGTATACATATTGACGGCTTCGCTGGTCCTAATGCTTAGAGCGACCGCCTCGAAATAGGGAGACCTGGGATCAAACCCAGGTAGGGGTCACACCAAAGACTTTCCCACTTGTCGCATGTCAGTCAATCCTGAATGGTTAGAGCAAGGAAACAGGATTCACTGGGTCAGTATAATGTGTCTGGGTGGGTGTCATGCCTGATGTTTTCGGCATGATACGGCAGTGACGTCAGCACATTGGCGGCATGGGTTCGCCATGCCACAAGAAGACAAATTATATGTACACACAGAAAATAAAGATACATATATTTATCTCTTTGAGTGTATTATCATACAACTAAAGAAAACCACTTTTACGACACGAAAAATCATTTTAAAAGCTGCAAAGGGCAGCAGCTTGCTCATTCACCATAAGTGTACAACATAAGTGTTGTTTTCTCAGTAGGCAACGCGTCACTTATTATTATTATTTTTTTTTTTTTTGTTATGTGGGATAACCGAGAGTTCAAAGTGAACAGAAACGCCCACATGGGGAAAATTGAACGGGCCTCCACGCTTTCATTATTAACCAGTCAATCCCGACATGTTTCTAACACCCGAGAAGGCATCGGTTCCTCTGTGGTGTCCCCCGTTCATCGCGAAAGTGGTAGTGGAATACGCCAGGCTTTATCCCCAAGGTTTCAAACAAGGATGCCACAATGCGTGGCCTTCGGTTCTAATATGTATAGGGTGAAGAGGGCGTACTTTGCATGACAAAGTAGTTTCTCGCCTCTGATACTGAAGAGCGAGTGTACGGATGGCGCGCCATCTTGTTTCCACTTTCTCTAAAATACCTCGTGAGCATTCCAGATTAAAAGGTAATTTATAGATACCAAGCACGGTATAAAAAAAAAGTGCCCATGTTCATTTAGATTGTATGGACCCCTCTTCTGAAATAAATCTGGTTATATTTTTTAGTTGTCTTTTTTTTTAATTCATTTAGGAGAAAGGTTACAAGAAATTTGATTTACTAGCTTTTGTTAAAAATTACCCCAAATCACCGTCATGTTGTTTAGGGCTGTGTTAAAACGTTCATGCTAAAGTATCAGTTTCACCAATTATCACCAATTTGGGGAAACTGATAATCCAGCTTAATTTGCTGGCTTATGAATGGAGCAAGCTGAATTTCGAACCTGATCCTAAGGACCACGAAATGAACTTGAACACAAAATTTCATTAAAATCGAAAAACTTTTATTAAGAACAGTTAACACACACAAACTGACAAAAATTCAGAAACATAAAAATTAATATAAGCATGCAAAACGTATGCAGGAATCCAGCTTATTTTCAGATTTCACGTGAGGTTTCAAAAAAATAAATGTGCTTGGAAACAAACGTTTAACGAATTCGGACAATACATTCGAGCATGAATAAACTAAAGCATGACCAACCGATACACAGACAGAAATTTAATTTAAGTTAAATAACAACTTTATTATTTACACTTAGGATAGACAAATATGGAAGGTGACACATTAACATGTTTTGCGGTCCAAGCGAGGACATTTCTGAGAATTTGCATAACAACATTTTTGTGTGAATTTCTTTAAAAAAAATTACGTCCCTATACAAGGTTATTATAGTACCTTCTTAGTGAATCTCTTGTCATTGTCACTGCATTGTAATGTTGTAAAACTTCCCCTCACTGATTTTACACTTGAAGCAAATCGG
Source organism: Liolophura sinensis (assembly GCF_032854445.1). Lineage (NCBI taxonomy): Eukaryota > Metazoa > Mollusca > Polyplacophora > Chitonida > Chitonidae > Liolophura > Liolophura sinensis. The sequence continues at coordinate 11,115,484 of NC_088297.1, read as the reverse complement.
GAGAGCATTTGCAATCTGTGTTTCAAAAGTATCCCAACTGGTCAAGTCCACATTCTCCTGTAAGAGTATGGATAGAGTAGGCTTAAACAGAGTGATCTGTATGGGAGATCTGCTGGCCTCTGTTAGGTATTTAAAAGTGGCCCGACACGTCTTCATTTGTCTTTCCGGGCGCTCGGCACACGTCCGGCACGTTCCATCATCATTTAACTTTTTCTCATAACAAGCTGAAATTTAAATTAAATCGAACAAATTAAAGTAAATAAAATGTTTTGCAGGGAGGACGTTTACCTTCTATCTCGGCCGTACGTGGGAAGGTCTGTCCGGTTTCCTCCCACTATAATGCTGGTCGCCGTGGTATAAGTGAAATATTCTTGAATAAATTCTATCAGGAATGAGACATGCTGAATTTGGAATTGTCAATGCAAAAAGCTTTAAAACTGCGCACTGTCGTGATAAATGGGCATAGGCACGTAATTCGATAATTAAAAATAAAACAGTTGGGACCAGTAGCATTTCTGACAAGAAATGGAAGTGATAATAATTACAAAATTATACTCTTGATTGTTTAGGCTAAAATGCGTATGTATATAATAAGTGGTTGTCATCGCGTTAACTAAGTAAGTAAGGGATAAAGTTCTCAAGCGTGACCCAGGCTCCAAAACCTTGGCATTGTATACCATTACATCACTGTCAGCACTTCCAAGTTTTGTTCCTGCTGATACCTGCCCAAAGCTTACACAATTTCCAGCATTTTGATACTAAGCATGTACCTGTACACCAAAAACAGCAGGCTGGCAGCAAAAAAAAAGACTTTACACCCTAAAATACACAGAATTACATTCGTACCGAAAAACGGAAGTAGTGATGGGGGTCTTTGTCCGTATCGGTGGCAGTGATATAGTGGTATAGCGAGGGTAGAGAGTGACACATGGGCTGTAAGGAGTATGGTATCGGTGACAGTTATGTAAAGCGAGGGAAGAGAGGGACAAATGCCCCATAAGGAGTATGCTAGTGCCAGCAGCAATGTAAAGCGAGAGTAGCGACACATGCGCTGTGAGTATTACGTTCACCTGGTTTATCACAGCAGTTGTAGATGTGGCACCCCAGACATTCCGTGATTTTAAATGTGTCCAGTGGTGTATCCTCGAAATCACTATCGGAAAGATAATCGTCGTCTCCGATTGCTATTTGCAAGCTCTCAGGAGGCATGAACTGAAAATAAATTACAAAGCAAATGATTCTGTCCACACAATAGTGTCATTCAGCATTCCGTAAGCTGTAAAATACTGTAAGGTATAGAATATTTCATCAAGCAGTTGCAATGTGGCAAATACATGTAACTGATTACTCCAATACATTTCTAAAAAGACTTTTAAAAATTGATAAGTATAAATTAAGGTGCAGCCTAAAGGAATATAGAATCGTTTATGATTGGTTGGTGTAAGAGATAGGCAAGTCCAGGCTATGCCTAACCTGAGCTGAATTTTAGCTATGGTAGATTTATTGAAGCGTGACTAATCCTGTAGAGTTTAACCCTTAAAAGCCTATCTTCACTGTGAGCCAATCAACATTGATTTTGTATCCCTTTAAAGGAAAAGACCTCTAAAAATCAAAACAGGTATCACTACATAAACCATTTCAAACTATGCATACATATACCTTCATTTATTTTATATAGATTTGTGTGAAAAGAGTTAAAGGCCTTCAATCATTTGAATTCTATGGTGGGCTTAATGGTCCATATTATAAGAGTTTAGGGACTCTGACGTCACAGGAAGTTTTTCCGACTCTAATCACGATATCGAATGTTGGAATAATTCTCTTTACCCATGTGTAACAGATTACTAAAAGAAAGACAATTTTGTGAGCTAAAAGTTGGTAAGTAAACAACATTTGGTTTGATCAGCGAATGTAAATTTTTTACCACAAATCTCCTTCATCTGTTCAAAGTTGACAAACATGTTCATATTTTACGGTTGTTAATACTCATATTTCAGACAGGTAACGTGAAATAACAACCCTGACCTATTATGATTTATTCCGTGATTCAAAACCCTAAATCAATATCAACAGATCGTAAATAAACAGATTTATTGTACTTGTTGGGCACTTCTCCAGATATAAAATGATCAATTCTGAAACTGTACACATTTTTCCCTGACCAGAAGCCTGACATAAGGATATAAAGATCTATTAAATGCACCATGTCGGCAACATTGTGTTATTGAGATATGAATATATCATTTCTAAAGGTTGGTAATATACAGATGTTTCTCCTTTTGTGCTAATTTTCGTAATTTGGTCAAAATGTAAATAGGAACTGGTAAAGTCGGCATAGTCATCACAGTGCCATGTGGAGTATTAAAGGGAGGTAATAATATGCGCTGAGTGCAACGAAACTCTTCGGTGCATGGAGGCGATATTCGTTTTGTTGGAACGTGCTGTAACCCTTCCGGTAATGAATAAACCCAGATTACTCTTATACTCTTTGCATTGCTTCGGAAACCTTGAATGTAATCGGGATGGGAGGTTTACAAATTCAAATCTCAAACTAAAAATGTAAAACGTTACCTGAACATCTGATGTCTTGGAAAGGCTAAGCTGTATTCTGTTTCGGTACACCTTCTTGTAAACACTCGTTAATTTCACCACATCATTCTTAGCATAATTTTTTTCTGCATGATTACCAAACAAGTCAATTTTCACCGTTTTGTTACTAGAGTCTTTGGCGGACAAGCTTCTTATTGCCAGAAAATTGTCTCGATATTTGACTGGCGAAACCTGTGGACGGGAATGACACAAGAATATAGGATCTGAGAAGATGGATTTTAGCTAGATGTAGCAAGAGGGCAATATAAACATGCAAGGGAGATAATCAATTCCACGAATTCAAATTATCATCCCAGTGAATGCACTGTCAGTTCAAGTCCAGCTTAAAATGTATTCCTCTCTGGGCGTGCGTGGGAAGGTGTTAGCAAACTGCCGATGGTCGTGGGTTTCCCTCGTGCTCTGTCCAGCTTCCTCCCACCGTAATGCTGGTCGCCGTCGTATAAGTGAAATATTCGTGAGTACGGCGTAAAACACCAATCAAATGAATCAAATAAAATAAATATCGCGAAAACCCATTCCACAAGAATCACGAAAGCAAACAATGAGTGCGCAAGGCGCTTGTGGTTCGTGTATAGTTTTGGGTTCGGCCGTCATTGATAGACATGGAATATAAGGTACATGTCACAACGACTGAAACGCGATTACCTGAACGACTTTACCTTCTCTCTCTGAATGTACTCGAGCAGACATGTGTGTTATGTTGTATTGCTAGCAAATGTTGCTGCTCAGGGACATCGACACTCATGATCTTTGATTGTAATTCATGTTGTTCCAAACTGTTATTTTCAATGAAATTAGATTAGCTGTTTCGTTAATAAAGTAACAGTACAAAAATATTAAAAGTAGCCGAACAACAATAAAATGTGCAAATGTAGTTATGTAGTTAGAAATTCACAAATGTTGATGCAGGTATGGAGTCATGTCAAATGAGTAACAGTTTTTAACTTTTCAAATGCTCAGTCAAGAAGCATGTTTAGTTTGTTTATTTATTTGATTGGTGTTTTATGCCGAGCTCAAGAATATTTCACTTCTACGACGGCTGCAGCCATGATGGTTAGAATAAACTGGTCACCTGGGGAAACCCACGGCCATCCATAATTTCTGGCAGACCTTCCCACGTATGGCCGGAAACGAAACCAGCATGAGTTGGCCTTGAACTGACATCATAGATGGGAGGGCTCCAGAGTCATTGACGCGCAGGCGTGCCAATCACCTCGGCCACAGAGGCCTCCGAAGTATCATTCAAAGCGAACTTAACAATATCCTGGGATCAAACAAAATATTCACCTGTGCCACCTTTACTGTAACGGTTGACCTTTCGTACGATTCCAGTGCCTCCTCCAGTGTCCTGAAACCGGACTCGTCCTCTGGTAGAAGAGGGCAGTTCAGTTTTGCCACTTCAAAATTTTCACACGAACTGCCGGTAAGACCAATTGTGGAATCTCTAACAATCCAATAGTTGTTCTTACTCTTTTTGATGACATTTCCCAAATTGTACGTTCTTTCCGTTTTGACAAAATCTAACCGATGTATTTGATACACTCTCAAATGTATGAACTGGCCCGTTTCTTCAATCCCAACGGCATTGAAATATTGCATTAATTTGTTTTCTCTCCTATGTTCATAGCCTTGTAATTCGGAAGATTTCCGCATTATTGTGACCTTCACATCTGACCTTTCGTCGTTCTGAAAGGAAAAGTGAAATATGTAGTTACTTGGAAATGTGGTTTTCATTACGTTAGATCATTACGTTGAGAAGAAAAAGAGTTGAAAATAATTATTAAATGGTGGGTATTTGGGAACACCTGTTGCTGTATATTGTCTTTGAAATTAAAATGATGTAAATTAGATTAGAGAGTAGTAATAAGATTGTATGGATGCTCAAAATCTGTCGTGTGTATCTACTGTAAATGCATGTTGCAAGTGGGCGTAGACACATCTTGAGATGCTGTGAGAAAAAAATGAGAGAGAGAGTGAGGGCACAAATACAGGGTTTTGGCAGACAGGGTCATCTGCTGAAAAGTGGACCATACCGGTGGCCTAGAGGTTAGAGCGTCCGCCTCGATATTTTGAGAAATGGGATCAAACCCGGTTCGGTTCATAAAAATGGTTCTTGCTGCTGCCTCGCTTGGCGCTCAGCATTGAGAGATTAAAGACAGTAAAATGGATTGGTTGGACCGGTATCATTATAATGTCACAGGGTTGAGTGTCATGTCTCGTGTCTTCGGTTCCGTACACAATTTACTTTTTTAATCATGAACTAGTATTCATCTAAGGGTTTGAAAGGGGTTCAAATGTCACTTTGAAAGTGGATATATTTCCTTTCCAATAAATCCAGAACAAAGCGACAAGAATGAATGGATGTATTCTTGAGGTTTCCTGTCGTACTTAACATTTTTCAACCATCTGATGATCAGAAGTCATTAAGTGTGAGTACATATATATGTATTATGTCTCTGTATAGCAAGGTGATAGTACTGCCAAAGTTTGACACCCCACCCAGTCACATTATACTGACACCGGGCTAATCAGCCCTGTTTCCTTGCTCTAAACTCTCAGTGCTGAGCTCCAGGCGAGGCAACAATAAGTATCATTTTTTAAAGTGTTTTTGTTTGATCCCTGGTCGGGTAAATCATTAGGCCACTGAAGCGACCGAAGTCATAAGATCAAGGCCTCTTTTAACTGTTCGTCATACTCACATTGTAGTCGTAAACTTTTTCATTTTGTCCCGTTAATCTAAAACAGATTAATTTTATGAAATATATATGTAAGAGAATATGAGCTACATTTATTTATTTATTTATTTATTTATTCCATTGGTGTTTTACGCTGTACTCAAGAATATTTCACTTATACGACTGCGGCCAACATTATGGTGGAAGGAATCCGGGCACAGCCCGGGGGAAACCCACGACCATTCGCAGGTTGCTGGTATGACCTTCTCACGTACGACCGCAGAGTAAGCCAGCTTGAACTCATAGAGACCGCAGTGGTGAGATGCTCCTGGGTCATTATCCTGCGCTAGCGCGCTAACAAACTGAGCCAAGGAGGCCCCCTAGGAACATGTGAGAATAGCTTGATGGGACGGGTATGTTTATAGCCCGAAATGATCTAAAATTTCGCCCACAAAAGTGCATTTTTAGACTGGCAAAAAAAGGCCACAAAATAGTTTTGGTGCCAAAACTAAAAAATTTCCAGTAGAATATCACCCTATGTTCCAAGTAAACCTCAAAACATCTTTCTAAAATTCATAGAACTCCCAGAATCATGAAAATTAGACAAGTTAGTCATGGACGAGATTTTTGGTGATTTAAGATATATTTGCTCTCGACACTTAAATTGTTTAAATGGAAACAACCATTTAAAGTGAAGTAAACATCAGTAGAACGATCATTAAAGACTACATTTGAAAATATCTTATCAAAATTATCTTCTTATTATATACTTACTTTGTTAGATTTTTTGACAGAATTAAATCTGAAAGTAGTTTTTATGGTTATAATGATAAAGTGACAGTGATGACGCACTTTTGCCTACAGTTTTATATGTTACGGTGTGAATAATATTCGTGTGAATTTTGATATGTGTAATTAGTGCCTGTACACGAAACTTTTAAATACCTGTTTTATGTCCAGAAAATGGTTGGCGTGATATATTTGACAACATTTAATACAGTGAAAACAAATCTAAAAACACAACTAAAGGTATTTTTAGATAAGCTTTCCAATGGTATTTCTACTGATGATTACTTCTTACTTCAGTTTACCGTTTTATCCTTTTCAATTTAAAAAGAATATAATATAAAACATACTGCAACAAAAATAGGGGGGCTTCGGAATTCAGTAATTTCACTTTATTGTTTCTTTTCATAACTATTTCCACGACTATAATATTGCGCACAGAGGGACATTACATCGCAGATTCATATGTGAACCATTTGCCAACCTTTTACGTAAGAGGTATGGGATAGGAGGAGAGAATTATGCAAATGTAATATACATATTTCGGACATCTGGCTGAATTTGTTTTCAAAAAAGGTTTGTTCCGAAATGATCTATCATACACGATCCGAACACGTCTAGGCATATGAGCAAATACCAACATTTACCTGTTTATTGTGTGATTCTTGATAAACTTGACACGAAAATCTTGGCAAAATATTGAAGTGGAACTGAATTCTGTTGTTGTTTCTACACAGTTTGCCATAAAGGAAACGTATAAATTTTGGAACGATTCGACGATATTTATGACAAGCATTAAGACATACCTTTGCGACTGTTGGCCTTTGATAGCTGTGGCTGTACTTCCGCAAATGGAAAGGAAGAAAAAAGTTATACTCGCCTCAGGATCACACAACTATCTTAGACTTAAGTTAGACTATCTTGGACTAAAGTTAGACTGAATCTTCACTTCAAACTACTTCACTGTGAAGTCGTTTCGTTTCAATGCAGGGAGCTGTCTTACAATTCCATGAGAAAAAAAACAACAACAACGTAGTCCAGGGGCTAAATTTATCAAGAGTCTTAAAAATTCAAGTCAAAAATTCAAGCACATGCGGTTACAAATGAAATGTTTTGTTCTGTAAAGTTTACAATACGTACGCTAATTTTCTGCAGCAGAACGATGTACCAACCATAATTTGAATTCTTTCCTTTTCTGAGTTTGGCTTTTCAAGCAATTGCAATTTATGACTTAAGTCATAAGTCGTTTGATAAATACGGGCTTAGATGTACCATTTAAAGAAAGGGCAAATGCCACTATCCTGTCTTCGGAATTTTCAGGAGGTTGACGTATTGTAGGGACTCTTAAATCAAGTTGATCGTGAAGATGTTTGTCCGCTTCTCTCAGAACTTTAAAGAACTTCATAATCACTTCGGGCGGCTTCTGATAAAGACGGTCCACACACCTACAAAGAGATAAGGATCGGCGAGACAATACATTAGTAACTGTTTTTTGTTTTCATATATCTGCAATTAAGAGACTGGAAAAGGAGATGAATGGTTCAAATTTGATGGTGTGTTCGCCTGTCCATGTGACTAGATAGTGTGTAGTATCAGAGCAAAATCTAAATATTCCGCTTCTGTACACTTCCTTTTAATAAATACAGTCTGTTGTAGCATAATACTGAATTCTCAGTAAAGGATTTCATTGCAGCTACGAACCGGAAATCGTCCCAATCTTGATCATGCTGACGACAAACCCGCTCATAGTGACAAATCGTCTACAGTGTAACTCGAAGGCTTATCCGCTATGCGCTGATGGTGGATACGCAAGAAGTATATCCGATAAAATAGGCCAACTGAAGAGTATTTGTCGCTAACAATGGGCCTAATGAATATTTTACATGCATGGATTAACATTTCTTTTTCTCAAATCTATAAGAGGTTGGTTTTTGAAACCAAATTTGTCTTGCGAGTCATATCGTATATATATGACCGAGCGTTTGTGGGATATTTATTAAGATGTTGAACAGATAAACTCATGTCAGTGCTTTTACCTTTACGACATGGTGACACACACTCAACACGTGGCACGTCGAATCGGACTGACAACGTGGACACCACGTATACAATTTTTTTTCCGTACTGAGCTTTCATTGTAAATATATATATATTATATACATATTGTCGCGGGTAATTCTTCCTTATCACTGTTCAAGTGTAGAGCAATTACATTTCCTTTTCACTCTGAAAATCTATGGTGAGTACCAGTTCTCGTGAACTCATTCCCCCTTTGATAGCGCCTTGTGAAGTTTGGTACAAACCATGGGATGATGTAAGCATTTACACCAAACTTGAAGAGGCACCGCGACATGATTTTAAGTTCCAGGTATATTCGATTCTTCCTTATTTAAATAATCGGGACGGCCATATTAGAGACTGAAGAAAAACCATGAATTCCAGTGGTGAAATAAATATGCATTGATGAAGGTCCAGACAGAATGTTTAGTTCATCATTGAACAACAACAGTTTTATTTCCCCTATATTCAAGTAGATTGATGACAGGGATGTGGTGGTGTTTCTAATTCATCAAAACACAGCACTACATATCATTATGGTGAGCCTATTACCCCAGACGCTCCTCAGTTCCTAATACTTCATCTAGTATTTACAGACACTCTATCCACACTAACGTTTAAACACTGCCGAAACTTCCTCTAGAAAGATTCTACATCGGCCGATCCCATTAATGTATTTCCTGTGGGTCCTAGTGCGTCTGCACTCTTGATACTTCACCTAGTGGCTACAGAGACTCCATTCACACTAACGTTTAACACTGCCGAAATTTCACTAGAGATTCTTCACCGGCTGATTCCATCAACCTATCGTCCGTGGATCCTAGTGCATATGCACTAGGGAATTTTAGCTGTGACAGACGACAGAACCATTTTGCTGAGCATCGGTCAAGGACTACATCTAATGGCATCCAACTTTTATGAATTCACCAAAATGGTTTGGCACCACTTGTTCAACACTTTATGGTAGGTTTTTACTGAGTTATTAGATTAAATTTTGGCTTTAGCACAGATACCTACCATGTCTAGTGTTCGGCCTTCGAGATCATCTCATCAGTTTTCACGCTGATGCTCCCTTTATACATTTTCAACAAAGTAGGCGGAGCTTAAGTACGGAATCCCGCTATGTGATTGGCTAACCAACAAAACAGCTGCACGTCAATCACAAACCTAAAATAATATCACTATCACTGACGTGGAAAATGGGGTTTTCTCTCCAAACGTTTAAACCTTCTCAAGTCATTTACTGTTGCCTTAAAAAGTCAACAATGAAAATCACCAAAAGACGTAATAATTCCCTTTATCCATGATTTTAATTTAAAAGCTTATCTCACATCTACAAGAGTCGATGTATGCATAAAAATTATCATATGCACGAAACTTGCTTACGCGCAAAATGGATGGTTAAGAAAACGGTAGGACCTAATTTTCAAGGGTAAACTTCACGAAAAATGTACATTAAAACGATGCCATCATGAGTAAGTACTGCTATCAAACGCTTCCTAGAGTATATCTACTACATACTCAACCATATTTCATCAATCACAACACTTAGATTTCAAAGAAAGCATTGCCATGAGTTTACAACCGGGGAATATCCACAACAACAACAACAACGTAATGCTAAATTCTTCGACCGATGTCGTTGTTATAACCGCACAAATCCTACTATAAACCGACGTTCAAGACTATTTCTACGTGAGAATCACCATTCACTACCCTATTCCAGTCTCAGAATGATCTCAAGGATAAAACTATGGTTACTTCTTGTCCTAAATGTCCAATAAAAGGGAACTAACAACAAAATCTAGGTCACAAGAATTGACCTAATAAAAACTCAGCTAATGTTACTGTTTAAAACGTTACCAATTATTATCTTTTAAACAGCAAGTGACTATGATAATCTACATTCATGCTGAAAAAAATAGTACTTACAAGAAACCCGATCTCTTATAATTGTAGCAACAACTATTAAATGTCAAATACTATATTGACATTATCAATCAAACAGTAATGGAGTTACGCCCATATATACACAAAATATAATATGCAACCACAATGATTGAAATATACATATATCCAGAGTTAAACTCTGCTTTAGCGAGTCCAATATTGGACGTAGGCCTAACGGGTGAAATGCGACCTCTTGTCAGTTTACCTCAGTCAGTGTTTTATTCTAGCTACCTAACAGTAGCAAGTTACACGACCCCTTGCTCCATGGCTTAAGTCACAACAGCTTTCCCACCTGAGAATGTATTTATATAGTCAGTGTCGTTGGGCACCTGAATGTATGAGTTACTACGTACATATACCCGATCTACATACATATACCCGACCTACATGCATGTACCCGACCTACAGAGTGAAGACGTATCTTAGGTAAATCCCCATGTCACGTGATCGTAAAAACTGCTACTTGTCTCATTTCTGCCAGGGATGGGTGTGTCTCTATACTGTGTGGCACGTTAGTTCATCGTCACACGCGTGCGACTAAAAATGCATGTAAGCTGACATTAGAATTATGTTGTTGTTGAACTGCCAACATACACAACGTGCGTCACTTCCGTTTTAAAAATGAGTTAGTTAATCGCTTATATTAAAACTGATTTAAGTGAATGCAGGTCTTGTCATAAAAAAAGCATCTAGAAACAACTCCTGCCCACTCAAAATGCGTTGGTCTTGTCCTTTAAATGTTGCTTACACAAGCAGTAGTGCATGCCGATACTGTCATTGCCATCTTTTGTCGTGGCTCATTAAACGAACGGTGGTCAGAAATTCTTGCCTTTCATTCGAATGGACATACAAGCTGGATGTTTCAAACTAATCTAAACTTCTGTGTTAGGCTATATATGGTCTACCCCAGAATCACAGGGTAACAATATCTGTCCTGCAATGCGATATGATCGGTTATATGGCACTCATGATAGCTGGCATACTCCGCTGTATTGAAATATACTTACGCAGACATAATCCTACGCCTTTCTCCCTTACTCTCCATAGTTTCCACTTCGTCTGGAAAAAACACGTTGTATTGTAACATGTAATCCCGAAGGTATTGGAAATCTCCATTGTCCACAAGTTTGAGGCGGTTTCTATTTACCAGGCACGAAACCATCTGCAAAGGAACAGGCTTAACTCATTACACATCCAGGGTATGGGTGTGTGTGTACGAGTGTGTGCACGCGTGTATGTATGCTTGGGGTTTTTTCGTCATAATGAGCTATTATTAATCACGATGCGACGAGGAGTCATTCGGTATGTATAACATGCTTTCTTGTGGCCGGGCAAATCCCAACGACCATGGTTGTGGGAAAAGGGATAAATGGTGGGTGAACTGTTGGGGCGTATGGGAGGTGTACGTTTGAGTCGATGGGTCTGGCAGAAATGAATCGTTGCCCTAACAAAAAGGGCAAGGATGCTCTCCGCATATATACATTTGCTCTAATGTCATTTTTTTAACGTTGGATCAGTGTTTAGTTTCACGGGTGTTGAATAAGTGACTGCCCTTGGATTTGCCTTTATTTTCAATTCAGATAGGTTGTTTAACTGTCGGCATTACACTTAATATACAACCACATAAGCCTACTTTGAATCAGATGTGTGCATGTGGAAGAAATCTATTTTTTTATTTATTTGATTGGTGTTTTACGCCGTACTCAAGAATATTTCACTTATACGACGGCGGCCAGCATTATAGTGGGAGGAAACCGGGCAGAGCCTGGGGTGAACCCACTACCATCCGCAGGTTGCTGAGAGACCTTCCCACTTACGACCGGAAGAAATCTAGTTCAAGCTGACAATATATTATCAAAACGTTGATAACATATATTTGCTTTTCAAACAAGAATTGTGTTACAACCCAAACTGTCTGTATTATAAAGAGATGGCTTGTTCGAAATACACGACAGTTTAGTCGCACAAAAAAGTAACCAAAACCAGCAGATTTTATTTTACAACAATTTATTAGCTTTAACAAGAACAGATAATAAGACTTATACAAATACTAAAGTACTTAAGTTTAACAAGAAAGGATAGCAGTATGTGTACAAATACTAAAGTACTTACGGCGTCAAGTCCAAACGGACGCATATATTCCACAATAGGCCTATATACCACACAGGCATAAATGCTCAGAGGCAAATTCACAAGAGGGAAAATCCACAGTATAACTGAGTGTATGACGAAATATACACAAAATTCCACAGACATGGTCCGTGTGTACTAATAAGCACTGTGTACACAAGAGCACGAATCAAATATACAAGCTCAGACTGAACAAATGCTCGGTGGAGATATAACAAAGCCAGAGGCTATAAAGACACCAAAATTCAGCACAAAAGGCCTACTAAAGTAATACACAGCGAAAGCATCCAAAACTCTCAATAATTCTTCGCTCTCTTTCCCTTTTGACCTGCTTTCATAGGTCTTATATAGCCTGGCGGAATTGTCTAGAATAAGAAAATTCCTGAACACTTGATGTAAACAAACAGGCACCGAACTGAGCGCATTCTGGAACACTCTAAGGCAGAGGCAGACAGCAGGCGCCGAACTCAGCATATGTAAACAGTGGCAAGCTAAATTGTAGAAACTGACGGCAGTCGTGCACATAACAATTGTACCTCGTGAAAGATATGCACGTACATGTAACAACGCAATTTTCGGATATCAGCAGACATTGGGCTTTATAGGTAGGCTATACATACAACCACCGAACAATTTCAAACACTCTTGAACAGGATAATACCCCAGTAAATACAAAAAAACAAAAAATCAATGAACTATTTAAGAGAATGACGGAGTAGGTAAAGGTAATCTTTAAAGGCATTTAAAGATATCACCTACGAATTGTGAACACCACGAGACGGGTGCAAAAGGCTTCTCAAAGTATAGATTGCCAAAAAAGGGATGAGCGCTCAAAATGAAAATAATAACTTGTCATTAAATTCATCCCAAGACATAGTCCGAGGGAATTTTATAGGTACAACTAAAATATATATGTTAGTTGGGAGGATTCAAGGGAAGCAATTACTCCAACTCCAGTTCAGATTTCTTTTTATTGTCCAGATGGAAAAAACCCTCTATATCCGAAGGGTTTAACCATGTTCTACATTGGCCGTATCTTATCAGTTTGCTCGTAGCAATCCCGGCGTCGTCTCCCCGCCTTCCGCTACCCAGCAAAACCACAACAACATAGGAGAACTAACATCAAGGGAGGTAACTCACAATCAACCATCGCATCTACACACAGTAGATACCCGTTACATATAGAAAGAACAAAACAGCTTGAAAAGCTACGAGTGGCAACAAAGATTTTCTGAAATACTCCGAAGTCGAAAGTTTCCAGAACCCGAAGATAGTAAACTATGATTAACACCAAACAACTCACATTTGTTGTGCAACAGTGCGCCCATTTTTCAAATTCATATGTTCGTGACTTTATCTCAGGACATGTGAACAAGTTACACTTGGTGATTTAATATATACAAACTTTGTTTATACTTGTCGATAAATAAACCTTGTTAAAAAACCTATTAAAGATTGATTTTCATCTCAGGATAAAACGAATTGACGGTAAAGCATCAGACGTGAAGACATGCACAGAGTCTAAATCGTCTGCTAACGGGGAAAATGGTTTCCGTTATTTATTTTGTGCTTGTGAACAGTAAGTCTTGCTCTTTTGAACAGCAGTTTTAATTTCGATTGGAGGCCGTCACGGTAGAATGGTTATGGAGTGCTATCGCAGCACTATGCTGGCCTCTTCTCAGGTCGTATACGTGAGGAAAGTACGCTAAGAACCTGCGGATTGCAGAGGGTTTCCCCCAGGCTGCGCCTGGTTTCCTCCCACGATAATGCGGGCCGCTGTCGTATATGTGAAATATTCATGAGTGCGACGTAAAGTTCAAATCAAAAATAGTTAATAAGTTAATTTTCCTTGATTTGTAAAATTTAGGTAGACAGCATAGAAGTGCCGAACACACAGGACCTGGTACCATAAGGCTGAGAATAGGCCGCAAAGAAGAACGATAAGAAAGGGCAAATTTCAAAATCCCAGCACAATTCTGTCGATTTCCAAATTAGAAGTATAAAATTCTTTTCCGAAGATCGAAACACTCACTAAAGTTATATGGCCATAAAATAGATGGTTGCTTAGTAATAACCCACCAAAAATGCACTCCCACTAAGTACAATTTCTCGTCCAAATGAGGCAATAACTTTATAATGAAATCACTTTTGTCATATTTTCATAAGCTTAAAACCCGCATTCCTGCTATAGACTCAGACATCCTTTACAGTGGACTAACGGGAAACAGGTAGCACCTTGAAGAAGTGTTCAAATCTTTGTGGTTATTTTTTTCTTTCTTTTTTTTCTTTTCATTGGAAACATACTCTTGTGTAAGTAAAGATATAACCGTTTTGCATGAAATAAGTGTTGTCATCAATTAGAATGAATAAGCTATGGCATTACTTAACATTTGGCAACTACAGCGACATCATACGTGAATCCAGGTTGAGAGAACACGCCGTTCTCTAGCTATCATAAACATTAACATGTTATGCGTAGCGGAAGTTTAAGGCTGAAAGTTACATTTGATTATATATTCACTTAATTAATTAGTGCATAACTGTGTGGTCAAGAATGTTTCAGAAAGTTACATTTGTGGTGGAAAACATTTTCCCCACTTGGCAGTGTCTAATGCAGAAACAAAAAATATTCCAGTGTGACTCCAGCAGGCTACCACTTTTCCATTTTATGACCTATACATTGCTTCAGTGCAAGGTTTTTGAGTTTTATAAGTCGCATGCTTGTCATATAACAGGAAAACAAGAGTAAAACATAACTGGAAACAGAACTAGCATTATGGGTCCCTTTGTAGCTGTCACTCACAAGCTATAGTCAGTTTCGATTCTTGAGGCGCCAAGTTTCATGCACTCGGTCCGATTCCCCACCTTACCATACCAGGTCCTTTAGTTAGGTATTTTCTTTTCTTGGTAAAAAAAAGCAAATTACGAAAACCAATGTATCACAAATATGTCTAGGACAACTACCATGTGAAATATATTTCAAATAGGCCCAGAAATTAAAATCAGCCGAAACGCCTATCCAAATGGTACATCGTGCATGGTTATTTGTATAAAGACTTCAGTTATTTCCTGTCACACCGACATGACGTGAGGTATATTTTGTTTCGATACTGTTTATTACACTCACATATATTTATTTATGTTATTTGATTGGTGTTTTACTTCGTACTCAAGAATATATCACTGATACGAAGGCGACCAGCGTTATGATGGTAGGAAACCGAGCAGAGCCCGGGGGAAACCCACAAACGTCCGCAGGCTGCTGGCAGACCTTCCCACGTACACGGCCGGATAGGAAGCCAGCGTGAGCTGAACTGGAACTCACAGCGATCACATTGGGGGGAGGCTCCTGGGTCATTGCGCCCCACTCGCGTGCATATCCCCCTTACTGATATAGCAATACACCAGCGTGTGCTTATATCGTATGTTAACGATATCAGTCAAAAAAAAATTTGTTTTTTGTTTGTCGACACTTGCTTAGTTCGACGTGAACTCTCCGGAACATTTTTATGGGCGAATATTTGTCTTTATTCTGCAAACAGTGCAGCATAAACAAACCCCAGATAACTTTAAACAGACTGGTCTCACTACGTAGCGGTTGTATCCATGTGCGGTGAGTCTGTGTCAAGATTTCCATCTTAGTCCTATGACATGAAAATGTTTTATTTTTGTGTAATAAAATCTCTACAGTCTGATATACCTTAATACCTGCGACAGCCAATGAACAACGATTTTAAGACCACGTGGTCACAATAGCTGCTACATCGGCATGTATATTTACATTTACTTGATGTGAGTCATTCTCACCTTACTTTTCTAAAATTAGAACGTTATTTTGCATGGGTTTTTCCCCCCCGGGTCAGTAAGAAGAGAACAGAATGAGGGTTGCAAAATGAAAGCCATTGTATGCTCAGCGTGAAATGGTGTCGTCAGTTATATCTTAAAATCAGCATTACCCCGATGAAATATTACACTATTTATTTATTTATTAATTTGATTGCTGTTTTACTCGATAATTAAGAATATTTCATTTATACGACGGTAGGCAGCATTATTGTGGGAGGAAACCGGGCATTAAACTATTCCTTTTTCCACTTTCAATCAGTAAGCAATTGTAAATACCGAGGCATTTGATTAAAATCAAAATTTAGTGGCACATGTTCATAACTGTAGTATAGTTTATTATTAAGACTTAGAAATTAAAGCGCAAACACGCTTTATGTCAGACTTTAAAACACAACACATGTCGACCTGCATTCATTAATTTGTTTCACGCATATATCATTAAGTTATGCGATAGTATAGCTAATACATATATACATACTTATTTGTATAAGTGAAATACTCTTGAGTATGTCGTAAAATAACAATTAAACAAATAAATCAGATAAATGATGTTGACATATATTGTAATAAGCTCAGGCATTCTGGCCAAGTTCCTGGTATATCAATGACGGTAAAGGGACATTCTAGATTCATTATCTAACTATTACTTTCAGTACATTGTTTTGTTGTTGTTGTTTTGTTTTTTTTGGGGGGGGGGAGAGGTTTGTTTGGTTTTTCTTTTAAACACTGCTGGCAATGAGGTGCATTTAAAGAATGTTTCAGAATCTTCTCATTGTAGAAAAAGCTCTAGTTGTAGAAAAAGCTCTAGTTGTAGAAAAAGCTCTCGTTGTAGAGAAAGCTCTAGTTGTAGAGAAAGCTCTCCTTGTAGAAAAAGCCTCTGATATCAGTTAATTATCATTCTGATCCCCTTTTTCTCTGGATGTAAACTATAATTCGTTCTTCTCTGGATGTAAACTATAATTCGTTCTTCTCTGGATGTAAACTATAATTCGTTCTTCTCTGGATCTAAACTATAATTCGTTCTTCTCTGGATCTAAACTATAATTTGTTCTTCTCTGGATCTAAACTATAATTCGTTTTTCTCTGGATGTAAACTATAATTATCAATACTTCTCCATTCATACAGAACAGACATGCTCCTTTCTAGACTCATATACTTCTGAAATTTCCATTTTACCCTGTCGCCTGGGGCGTAGAATCAACGTATATATTTCAGCGTTTCCTAGTGTTTAAAAAAATCAATAAATCAATAAAAAAAATCTCAAAATAATCCTGATACAATCCGCAGATAAATGAATGAACTTCATTGCAGGCGGCCACTTTGCCCATGACCATACATTACAATATCATTTACATACATCATGGTCACAAATACCTGCGAAAAGCGGACAAATCTTTTTCTCTGCTCTGATGTGTCTAAATTAGCATGTATATAGCACAGCACTGTGTCCATCTAGGGCACACTGTTCGCCTTTTTTGTTGAAAATATGATCTTTAATACCCCTGAACTAAGGGCATGTTACTGACACAGAAAGTATCCATTGATTTCACAGAGGACTGTTATCATAAAATTCCAAAATGTTGGCCGAGGGGAACAAAAGTCTTTAGGCGTGCAATTCAAATAGTCTCTTCAGGTAGGCTCCAACCCATGCCATCATCTTACAAAATAATTAGACAGAATTAGAAAGGATTTAATTAGATTATGGTCTGGATACTGTATATACGAAGTGCTCTGAGAGTTATTTGAATATACTGTTTTTGTGATATGTAAAATAGGCACAAAGATAAGAGATGAATCAAGGTTTAGACATTTTCTAGTAAATGTCACATTTGGATATCCTTATTCATACTTTCACTAGTCTTCGGGTCCGATCTAAACTGATAGCTTCGAGTCCGTGGCTTTGGCAAAGACTGTTTGTCGACATAAAAAAGTGTCAATTTATCTAGAATACATAGAAGTTTTCAATTTGAAATCGCGTCATCACTGCACATGTCTTGACGAAGCCAAACTGACTTCAGGTTCCCGTTGTTCAAAATTGGTTTAAAGTTATTATCTGATTTAGCTTTAAATCAAGTCTTCAATTGTGTATCTAGATAAACAAAAAATTAAATGTGAACTAGAACTGCTGCTGTTATATTTTGACATTGGAGAACAGTTTGGCTAAAATTTTAAATATAAAATATCACTTAATACAAGTATTAGCTAATACAAGAGACAGTGATTATTTCTCATACTGTTATAAATACATGTCCTAAGAGCTGCCCCTCGAAATTGGAGAATATGCAAAATAAAGCACCCCGTGGCGAATATTGGCGTCAATATGTGAGTAGGGTATCGCCATTCGCTTGAGGTGTTCGATGACGGGTTACATGCTTAACGGCGCTAATGCCGCCTGTTTACTATGTCACCGCTTATTAGGTGAATAGCCCTGATAAAAACACCTCAAGCTCTGGTGATAACCCTTAGATAGATATGTCTGTATAATTACAGCGCATCGGCGTAAAATGTCATATTCCAAGACGTATGTTTCAAGCCCATATTTTTCTAACAACAAAAATAATACAATGTCTCCGGACAATTTAACTGCAATTCAGCCTCCGTTGCAATATGCACATATGCACTTTCCAAATTACAACATTCAATATGGCCGACCAGATACAAACATATCGGTGTCTTGTACAAGCCTCGATCTGACCCACTAAAACCGCTCCCTGCTGGGCAGATTTTGATCGTACCTGGTCAAATCGCAACTTTTTACAAGGATATGCAAATAAAACCTACCTTTTCTGGATTGAAGAGACGACGCTTTGTTTAAAACAACTGCTGATTGCTGAAGACAACAGAATATAGAGGTAAATTCTTAACCAGCCTGCTAGTGACGCAATAGAGGCATATACCAAGCAAGTTCAAACCGGTTTTAAATCTTAGGTAAAGATCTGTTATTTGCTCTTCCTTCGCTTGTTAGTGACCTGTCTTTTGTTAGCTCTATAAGCTCGCATGCACGTCTTTTACAACCCCACTCGTAACAGGTAGCGTACCTTTATCCCCATATATATTCCTCGATATACATATACATGTATAGCTCTGCCTGCGCTCTCTTGTGATAAACTTCTTAATGGTAAGGATTTTCGAAAACCTTAGACTGGTAAATTCCCTTTGATTTGTAGGTTGCAAAGTTAGTTATTTAGTTGATTGATGCTTAAGTCGTACTCAAGAGTATTTCATTTATACGAAAGCGGTCAACATTATGGCGGATGAGGAATCTGGGTAGTGCCAGGGACAACCCACGACCACACAAATTCGTAAAAATAAAATTGTTTCAGTAAGCTGTAGTAGCGGGTTAAAAGGAAAAAAAAACAGAGCATTTTATTGTACGCCATATCTGTGATCTCTGAAACTGACCAATCAAATGCAGAATTGCGCGATTCAAATGTCAAATTATTGAGCATGTGACGTGAAGTTTCATGAGAAGTTCTCACATATGGAGAATGAAGATACATGTACCCATGTGTTTGGACCAGTGTCTCAACGAAAACAGTACACTAAAAAAAAATAATCTGTTAATTGTAACAGAATGACTTTTCTGGGTGATGCTAGAATGTATCCTTTGTTTTTTAACATGATGTATCTGTAGTATTCAGAATGATCTTCTTCAATAACAGAATACAATGCCCAGTGTGACGCACATAATTGCAAAAATGACGGCACTCGTTACTCGCAGCATGAATACCTTAACTTCTTTAACGGTGGAGAAAATATAACAATCACATGAACTCAGATAAAAAGAGTGCGAAAACTTAGTTGTAAAGTTGTGTTCAGTATTTTGTATCGATTTTTCTTTTAAGAGAAAAGGACACTGAAAATAATGTTGCATATGCCCCGGTATTTGGGACCATTTCTTGGTATATATTGTCTTTGCGTAATAATGTTATAAATGAAGATGTAATAGGTGTTACATAAATATATTTGCACTAGAATTTGGTCTTTTCAGATAACAAATGTTTAATCTGGATTTTATTCATATTTTCAATATATTCATAACTGTTATCATAATTCAGACTAAATCCATGTCTTTGAACATAAACAAGAAATACATATTCAAATAAATTTATTAAACCTGCATTACATCCTTATCTAGAATATTATTATGCAAAGACGATCTATACCAAGAAGTGGTCCCAAATATACCCACCGTACCAAAATACAATTTTTTTCTCATGAAAAAAAATTGAAAGAAATATTAAAGATCATATTTAGAAATAAGTTTCCATGCTCTTTCATCTGATTTTTGGCATAATTTTTATATCTTCTTCTCCTTGAATATCAGTTTAGTTGCACAGTTACTCCGTGACAGGACACTGAAATACATGATGTCAGTTACTCTCATATTGGGCGAGGCGCGAATTTTTGTTTAATGCCTGATATAATAATTCATGCTACATTAGAAGGCATTGAAGCGTAAATTTCAAACAGGGCCTATACCATAAACATTGCTCGAGGGAGAAGTGAGAGATGGCGAAGGATTTTGGTTATGTGCTAACCCGCGTTTATTTGTCTATCTGCCTGCCTGTCTGTCTGCTTCCCTGCCTGTCTGTCTATTTATCTACCTTTCTGCCTGTCTATTTATTGATCTTTCTGCCTGTCTGCTTGCCTGTCTATCTCTCTGCCTACACCCATTCCTGCCTATCTGCCTGTCTCTCTATCTATCTGCCTATCTGCCTGTCTCTCTATCCATCTGCCTGTCAGTCTATATCTATCTGCCTGTGTGTCAGTCTGTCTGTCTCTCTGTTAGAGACTTATGACAAAGTTATGCTGGAAGTAAGATAAGTGTTGTGCACAGGATGGTCTTAGGCTGGGGACCATCCACTACATTTTGGTGGTGACCATAGAATCCATATTTTTTTTTTTTTTGTCAAAACGATTGTTTACCATTCACACATATTACAGAAATGGAGAGTATTCTCCCTTTGTCTGTCGTGTGGGAATTTGTACATTTCGATGTGGCGGAGGTTTGCGCTATCGCTTTGGCGCGTTTCTTTTGCTAGAGTTGTTTAAACTGAGATTTAACATGACATCCAATATTCAGGTATATATCACAAAGTTTCTGGATTTTTCTCAGGCCTTCACGCTCCAGTACACGAAAATTACTGCTGGCTTGCTGGTCGCTTGCTTGTGTCCTAAATCAAAATCCTATGTGACCAATGCAATGCCAAATGGGAAAACATTCAAAACAAGACAATATCCAGTTTCCAAACTTATCGCCTGATAAGGAAGGTTTTCTTAAACTACATGCATGCCTAGTAATAAACTTGTTTGCGGATATTATTGTTTTTTTTATTGGTGTTTTACACCATACTCAAGAATATTTCACTTATACGACGGCAGCCAGCTGGCAGACCTTCCCACTTGCGGACGGAGAGGAAGCCAGCTTGAGCTGGACTTGAATTCACAGTGACCGCATTGGGGAGATATTATTTTTAATTTTTGGAACTAAATTGCCGTCAAATTGAAAGGAAACTTCAGTTTTATGGTTACTATATGTTGTTTCGCATTTCTTCCTCTTTGACATGCCAGTACCCAACAACAGAAGACACACATGGGAAACCTCTGGTGTGCTTAGATTAGGTGACTATACTTTTAACGATAAAAAAAAATAACACTATCGTGAGATCAATCAATTTTTTTATTCTCACACGGCCAAGCCCAGCACCGACTCAAATTATATCCATGTATCGGCCAGGAATGCAAGATTTTAAACGGCTATGCGGGGACCTCCGTGAACGAGGTTAGCACGCCGGCACGGCGCAATGAACCAGGGGTTTCCCCCCAATGCGGTCGATATGAAAAACAGGGTGGTCGGTAATCACAGTTCACAGTACTCAGTACAGAATATCCACCGTTAGCACTCCAAAGAGCGTGAAGGAACCACTCTGTTTTCACGCTGCCATAGCTCCTGGATCATTAAAATGTGAAAATCTTGTGGAAGTTAAAGCCACAATGGACAATGAGTACTTACTCTGATTGTTAACACGTTGTTAAATACTGAGAGAAAACAGCATAAAATTGCTTAGTGCGTGTACATTTTTGTTGAGTATGCATTCAGTAAGTATGAAAACCCCACTTGCACACAAGTTGAAAGTAAACTGCGGTAACACTACGACCAACTACGATCAATCACCAGTATCGAGATCACCGGATTTTTGTTACAAAAAAAAGACTCAAAAACGACCTTTCAAAACTGGTGTCCGACGAAAATGAACTCTTGTCACTTCTTTCGGCGTTCATATAGCACAACATACTGGATAAACTTTATGCAGGACTTTCCAGAACATTTTCTGATAACTAAAATTCCATCACTTTTCCAAGACATTCATTGCCATTTCACTGACATTTAACACTTGTATAGTGATTTCCACTTTTTGGCGGAAATTTGACCATTTCACGATTTGCTAATATATATATATATATATATATATATATATATATATATATATATATATATTAAACCCTTTTTTCGTTTAAATGTCCAGAATTTCAGAAGTAAAACAGGCGGTGTATAAAGTTGTATATGAAGTTTATAAATGTATAAAGTTTTTTGTCATGTTGATGAATTTCCACAACTTCCAAATAAATTCAATTTATTTATTTTTTATTTGATTGGTGTTTTATGCCGTACTCAAGAATAATTCACGTATACGAAGGCGGCCGGCATTATGGTGGTAGGAAACCGGGCAGAGCCCGGCGGAAACCCACGACCGTCCAGCTTCTGGCAGACCTTCTCACATATGGCCGGAGAGGAAGCCAGCATGAGCTGGACTTAAACTGACAGCGACCGCATTGGTGAGAGGTCCCTGGGGGTCAGTACACTGTGCTAGCGCGCTGAGGAGCTGAGCCACGGAGGCACCCGAGAAATTCAATAAGCTACACACACATTCCATGGCTTGCAAGGTCTGACAATAATAATTTTAAATTCCATGACTTCCAAAGATCTCCCAGAGCTGTATGAACTAGGTGATACCTGTATAATTGTCGACAGACTTCATAGCTGATTGTTACAGCTCAAAATGACTGTATAACAGAAATGAATCTATCTGGACGTTGTTTGCAGATCTGTATATTTATTCTTTGTCCCTGTCCCTTAACACAGCACAACAAGCAACCAATGATATCATTTGTAATTTTGATGTCTTTTCTTTTGCAATGTTTAGTGTACATCAAAGTATGGTCAAATATAAATTGGGAGATATCTGGTATTTGCCAAGATTCTTGAAGGATACATGAAAAGGTACTGTAAAACTACGGGTATAATTTTAAGGCAAACGAAGAAAGATGTGTCAAAACAACGAGATCCTTTTTTCATTTTGAGACAAATTTTATATTTTTAATAACCGATCCGTTTTATGCAAATTTTCCGTCAATGCTCGGGAATACATCGTCTTCATAATTTCCGGACTGGCCGCTGATGGCGCTTTGCGATAGCTGTAGTTTAATGCCTATACGGTTTCCTATACATTCTTTATTGACTTACAAACAATCATAGACATGTATGCTGATTGCAAACACCACGGGCTGCCATTTTAAAAACAAAGCTTCAGCACACTATACCATTCTAGAATTACATAAACCGAGATAAGTTTGCCACTCATACCGTGTAATATGGTAGTTAGTCTTTACTCCCTCTTAACTGATAGGTCACTGGGATGATGTTACCGAAAATACACAGTTACAAGAAATAATTCGTCTATAAACAGAAATGTCCGATCGACCAATGCTGTGACCGTCTACACCGATCTACGTGAAATGGGAGTACTCAGATGGGGAATCCCCCAAAAGACACCCAAAAAGAAGCACACTTCTCTCCATTTTTGTACTTCTGATTATATTACCCAACATTTAGTGTTCATGAGACAATTTCTTCACCTTCTCTGTAATAAAGGTAGCATACATATATGCACATAGCGAGGAGCACAGTCCAGGACAACGTGACACTGAGTTGTATTCATGACTTTGAACACTTTTACACTTTCGTAAACAAAAAAAACAACAGCGCAATAGCATTCTATGGCCGATTTACATGAAGTTCATGTAACGCTTCGTGATTTCACTGTGAAGTGGTCAAATGACCGAATTGCGATTTTGCACAATCTCTGGCCAATGTCTCCAGTCAACTCGTGGGATCTTCTTTACATGCAATCTTACATGAATTCCTTATCTCTTCTAAACCTTTAGACCATTCATCGACAGTTTTTGTTTGAAATTTTCCTGGAACAAAACATACAATGAACGCTTATAATGACTGCAGATACATATTCGCACATTTCCCACTCCAAAAAACTTCGTAAACATATTTTGTCTGATATCATTGCTTTAATGATTTTATTTTTCTCTTGACTTTCTCATCATGTAAATCTGTCTTGAACAGGGAAAGTTGCAAATTTTTAATTTCATACCCTTCTCCGACACTGGTATAAGACTTAAAGTTGGTATATTATTCCAGAAGGTGTATTTCTTCTTTTATGTACACTTTGAGATACATGTACACTTTTAATGTACTCTTTGACATGTACATTGTACACTTTAATGTACACTTTGACATGTAAATGGTCTATTGTTTCTACAGGTATACATACATGTAATTTACAGTTCTACCAAGGAATACACTGTGTATTTAAAATAAAAAGAACCATATGATTTATTTATTTGTTTCATTATTTTTAACATTGTGTTTAAGAATTTTTCACCTACATGGAGACGGTATGGTTTACAAATGGAGGAAACCAGAGTACCTGATGTAAACCACCGGCCTTCAGCAGCTACCTGACAAAAGGCATGACCTAAAATCGTAGCCAAAAGAGCGTGAGTATGATTCATAGGGCACTGGTTTGACAGCGTAACGAGCATGCTCTAACTGGGAATTATCCGTAACCACAAATATGGAAGTTATTAAACATCAGTGGTTTATTTGGACCACTCCTTCACCCATAAAACTGGTCGCCATCAAACCAGTGACAAATTTTTAAGTTTATATGATTATAACAGCTCAACAACAATCTAATAAATAACTAAATAAATAAGTAAATACATAAAACAAACAAATAAAATAAATAAATGTTTCAATGGCTCACCTCTTGTCGAGTCAAAAAACTCTTGAAGGTTGACCTTCTGCTGATCGTCCTGTTCATATTCATGAGCCTGGAGGATCATCTCAAACCGATCTAAATCCTTCACAAACTCTGCCTCTTTACTCGTCTGATTCTCGTACTCCTGGTAAACATTTAAATACATGGTAAATGACATACAGTCTGATACAAATTAATCAGGAAACTTCATCAAATAAAGGGGCGTCAGTGGCTCAGTTGTTTAGCGCAGTATTGTAGCGCTATGACCCAGGAGCCTCCCACCAATGCGGTTGCTGTGAGTTCAACTCCATCTCATGCTGGCTTCCTCTCCGGCCATACGTTGGAAGGTCTCTCAGCAACCTGCAGATGGTCATGGATTTCCCCCGGGCTCTTCTCGGTTCCTTCCAGCATAATGCTGGCTGCCGTCATATAAATGAAATATTCTTGAGTACGGAGTAAAACACCAATCAAATAAATAAATAAATCATCCAACAAAACTTTATAAATACACATTCACTGGACAGTCCGCCACAAATAGTTCAAGTTTAAAATACACCAGCATTGCCCTGCTTCAAAAGAATAATGATTGAGAATTTGGATTTAGTTCTTTTTAAATGTGAGTTCGAGTATAATGTCGAATGTTTCAAATTTAATGTCCACTGAAGACCTCAGCAGGATTTGAGGTCATCTAAAATAATCTGAGGTCACCTAAAATAATCTGAGGTCATTCAAAATATTCATACACCATGTGACAAAAATGTTCCTACCAGGTCTTGAACTTTAAAACTGATCTGCTGGTCTGATGCCAGTAGAATTTTGATTTGGCTAGCAGACATGGCAGGGCTGAAGTAAGCACTGATTTTACTGACCATTGATTTATTGAAATATAATTCAGTCACCACTGACTGTGCCATCATTTATAAACAAAAAATTATCTAAACATATGGTCTCCACCAAATGCTGCATATAATCACACAGAGATGAAAATAAGTCAAAGAATAGTTTGATCATATTTTCCTCAATTTAACTGAAGGACAAGCCACATATACATGTACATACTGGTGAAGATCTGCATATCTGGCCTTATTGGCATGTGAGATTTTGATTCGACTCCATCCTGAACGGCTACAGGATATAAATTCAAGGATACATGAAACGCTATATTTTTATTTCTTAACATGGAGTATATGATGTGACCTAACATATAAAAGTACAAAAAAAAAAACTTCTCAGCTTTCTTCTTGAGGTATAAAAACTGCTTTAAACTTCAGTTTTCCTCTGAAGATGTTCAGTTCAGAAGTGAAGTTGACTGCTGTGGTGACGTCACCAATGATAGCTGTCAAAACAACTTTGTTGGGAGAAAAACCTGAATTGGGGGCGCTAAGCTGGACCTGCGGTCCTCGTATGTTCATCAATTATGTCATTTCTGAATATTTCCGACCACTGACAGAAAGTCTGCATAGAATAGAGAGGATAGCAAGAAACACCAAATATGTCTTATTCCATTTTTAGTTACAACAATAATCTTCATTTTATAATATCTTTTCAAGTGTTCTTTAAAGTAAACTCACTTCCCAGATTGAGTACAGCTCTGTCCCCAGGTCTGGATTCACTAACCTGCAGATGTACTTCATGGCAGCCTACATGAAAACAAATCACTAGCTAGCATTTAAAATGGATTTACACATGTAGAGATCACCTTCATGAAGAAGGTAGATGTGATAATAAACTGTATTTAAAGACTGGCCTTTCATTGCCTGTGAAATAAGTAATACTGTGTACAAAAAAGGAGTTATTAAGGAAGGTAGAAAAAGCCCAGCTGTATTGTGTGAACTGTCAAAAAATGTTAAGCAACCATTTTTGATCACATTCACTATGACATGGGCGTAAGCAAATAGTGTCATAAAAGTAATTTAGAGGAGACGAATGATGGAAAAAATTAAGAATCCGAACATGTGTGAACTTGAGAAGTTCTAAAAGGAAAGAACTCTCATCTGTGCCTCTGGAAAAGGGTGAGACAGGTGATCAGTAAATTTTTTGTGCACGAAAAGTTCAGTTAAATGTTCCTGAAACATTTTTCACAACTCACATGACACAGTCAGACTGTTTTTACCTTTGACGACAAAAGAGTTCCAACTCGAAACTCCCCTACGGATGTTTTGGGGTAAATAATGACCTAAAATTTTGCCACGTTGCCTGATTATGACATTAAGCTCTGTTGATCTTACAAAGGTGTTCAGAGAATTGTTTGAAAAGTTCTTATATGTACATCCTGCTAGAAATGTGCAATTTTCAGCACCAAAAGTGACAATTTATGACATTTGTTTGGCTCATAAATTGCAATTTCAGGTAATTGTCACCATGCCCCACGAGTACTCATGTGTCCCCAGTGACTGGGCAGCAAGCATCTGTTCTTACCACTAGACAACAGTTTGCTCCCTAGTCTGAAATGTATATATGAGTAGGTTACATATGGCTTGGAAATGCCTTGACAGATAAAGAATTATGAAAACTATCTAACCTCTTCTCGTTTCTGCTTCTCCTGCTTACTGACACCATCCGATGGGGCTATATCTCCCACAATGCTCTCTGCCAGGTCATGAACCAAGCTCAGTTTTAGACATCTAGAAATATAAAATTACAAGTATGTATTAAAAGTTTGCAAACAAAATTCCTGGTTCTCTTGTCAATTAAACTGTAAACACATTTGCATGTGTTATCGCATGTGTTCTGCACTTAATTCAGTAACAAATGAAAAACGACTACAAGTATAAAGCAGTACATAACAGGCTGATCAAAGCAAGAATAGACCTGAAAAGGCCAAGATGTCATTCACAAATGATTTCATAAATTTCCTCTGAATAAGTTATGAAATATGATGGTGAAACAGACGGGGACTGATCGACAGGCAGGGCCATAACAAATACTTCTTAGCCTAAGGGAGAGAGACTTATAAACTATTTCCTTGATTGATACTGTACATGTATTTTACCCCAAAGGTTAACGTTTTTCATGTGACACGTTTCACACGATTCCGACGCTCAAAAGTTGGATTCACTTCTTGTCAGAAAAGCTTGAGTGATGAAATCAAAAGCATCATTTTAAGGCTTTTATGTGCTTCTGAAAAGTGAATTTTTACGTACAAAACTTACCAACTCTCCTTCGCAGGTGACATACAGTATATACATGAACAACAAACTTCTCTTACTTGTCCTTATCAACACCCGCAGAGCTGCTAAAGCAAAGGGAGAGAACTGCCATGCGGTACATGTGCCCAGCCACACTCTCGGGGTCCTGTACTTTTTTCCGCACCCAGCCTGTCCTTTTCACATGCTGATGGAATAAAATATAAAAAATACTCAAAAACTATACGGCACACAAATAGGGCAAACAGCACAGTTAAACGTTGACAAACGGAGAATACTGCATATTTCCAATGGTGAGAATGATAAATCATTTAAAATTGTTTGGCTCAACTTTAAGTTAGGAGGTTTGTCAGATGCCTGGCAAAGGTCAGAGGTTTCTCTTGCTTATTTTTATCACGATGGGAACTGCTGTTGAATAAGTGAAATATTCTTGAAAGTATTTACACTATTGATCTCTGTAACAGTATCAGAGTCAATTATGAGACTATGTCATGACCAAATTGTAGGTCAGCAAACCCATAAAAAGTGCAAACAATGAGGGATATTGCCTCATAAATTTAATTTAAATGTTTGGAAATATTCACTGTATTCATGTGAACTTAATGTACAAATGTTTATGTGCAATTTTGACACTAAAATTAATTCAGCAAGCAGGGTTTTTAAAAGCTGAAAAAATTTTTGGCCAAGTTAAACTAATAAAGGGTGGCAAAATTTAAAAAACTGTATTAGTATGCTGAATGCTTCTGGATGACCTCAAGCGACGCAAGGAGGGTTGCCTACAGAATGGGGATTGTCCTCCCTTCATTTTTCCTTTGACAAGTAGTTTTATACATCACTCTAGCTCTGCTCATAACATCAGCAGCAATACTTCACAATGCTTCAGTTTATTATATCTATAACGAACTGAAGCAATGCGAGCTATTGTCACTGATATAATGAGCAGTTTGTCAGTAAGCCATTCAGTGTACATTCTCAGAGACTGAGTGCAAATCCAAATGCACTTTCTTGGATAATGCACATCCTCTAATTCTCCAACCTCTTCACATGTTTGCAAGATGTTTATTTAGGCATTTTCTGAAGGCATTATCTGTGCTGACTGACAAAATTATACCTTGTGGAGGCTCTGGGATTGGCCAATCCAACCAATGTAGTTTTGTCTTCAAAATATAATTATAAATGCTCAATGAAATTTGCTCTTCCATATGCCAAAAAGTTGAGCAATTAGGGTATTGCCAATTTGCACTTGCTTTTTTTTCTGAAGTGAAAATGTTACTATGTGAAAACGTTGTGCACAAAATATTAAAATTGTATTGTCACATATTAAACTTGGTGAATGGAGATATATTTCACAATTCCAGTTAGGTTACGAGTCTTACTAACTAATAAAATATTTCTTTTTAACAGGCTAGCCTTATTTTTATGCCTTAAGGTCATCGACCATGTACGATTCCGATAATTTCAAATCAAAGAACTCTGAGACAAACGTTTACAGAAACTATCCACGGAATTAAAACGATACGAAATGTTTACATTCCACACACCTTAAGTTGGCCCACAAGTGACATGAACTCAATCATGTTGGCGAATGATTTCGATGCCATTTTGACGTTTGAAGATGGATAAATTCTGACAGTTTGTCTTCGTTCTTCCAACAACAAATGCACGCGGTCTGAACGCCGGAAGACAGCTGCCGGCAGAGATCAGCCAATGAAAATCCGTGTCTCACCGTTGTGTTTGTTACAGGGGATTTGACTAGTTGCCAACATTAAGATGTCTGCCATCATGTACAGCACGCGGATAGCCGCGTTTAGAAATTTGGTTTTACATCCACGATGTTTTTTGAAACTGTCAACGTCGACAACATCTGATTCAACCGGTCCGATTGCTTCAAAGGGTGACAGCGACAATGCAAGTAATAACGCCCGGAGAACGTCTGACCCAGGAAAACAAGATCAGATCTTGAACTCGAACGATACCGGTAGTAACAACAACATCGCCTCAGTCAATACTTCATCTTCGGCTGGTGATCTTCATTTAGGTTCTACGCCTGAACAGAGTAGTTATATGAGAGCTTTTGAGAAAATAGATAAAATGGGAAGAGACGACGCCACAGAAGACACACAAAGCTTTGCCAGTCTGATCCGAAACTGTAAATTGACACAGATTGGGAATCCTGACGGGCGGATTGTATTGGGTACTGTCATTGATGTAGTCGAGGACGATCTCTATGTTGATTTCGGGGGGAAATTTCACTGCGTTTGTGCAAGACCAAAACACCGAGCAAGGTACATGTAAACATAATACAGACATGTAAACATAATATAGAATCAGATACTGGGCCAGTGATGTAGAGTATTTTTAGATGAGTGCTACTTCTAACTTAATAAATGCAAAAAGACTATGAAACATCAGGTAGACAACAAGAATGTGTCAGATTTACAGTGAACCATTGTTCACACACAAATACACACTATTTTCTGCATAATTCAGTTTAATTCCTCATTAATTGTTGTCTGCTTTGAATAATTTCTTACATTTTCTGGACCCAGTGACTTATGATTGAGCTGAAAAGTTATAAGCCACCCAGTGCGACATACATGTACATAATAATTATTATTATTATATTATTAATTTTTAATATAAGTCTTGTGTTTCCATGTGAGAACCTTTTTCAGTGCGTGTGCTGAATCCCTACTGAATCCCCAGTTTTACTGCCATTCAGTATATCGTCAAGTATGGTTACCATGGTTACGTTGAATTTTTTTTTTTTTTTAACTCCAGCAGAAAACATTCAGAAAGAAGAAAATTGAATCGTTACATTTATCATATATCTCAGTTGTTTTTGATTTTTCAGTGAGTACACATATGGAACTCGTGTCAAATTGAAACTGAAAGATCTGGAGATGACATCAGCATTTCTTGGTTCTGATAAACATGTGACGTTATTGGAGGCAGACGGCTCTATTATTGGAATACACAGATCCAGCCAATGGGCTAAGACAGATATTAAATGATGAAACACTGTTCTTTGACAATATCATGACCTTCTACATTTAAATTAGATGGTATGATCTACAGTGGAGTCATAGAAAGCTGTCATGATTGAGTAGTAAACATCTTCATCACTGGGTAGGGCACGAGGCTTCGTGGGACATTTGTGTGCAGATTTTTGTCATCCTCACCTGGTTATAGATTTGTGTAATATATTGAATCTGTGCAATACCAGGATCAAGTGCAAGGATATTTTGATAGCCCAAATTACAACAAACCCTAAGAAAAAGACCACATTATGGGAATATTGCATGATTCATTCTAACTTCAATTATAAAAAAAAAAAGAGACATTATAATCATATGCACTGACAATACAAAGATGTACAGGTAATTGGGCTGTACAATTTGTTATATTTTGGCGTTAAATTTAGGAATACTGGATCTAAAGTTATTTTAGCCAAAGTTAGGCTACTAAAACAGTGCCCAAATTAAAAACATCTGCATTTTGTTCTGGATACATAAATTTGTGTTAGTGGAGTGACCAGGTATCTAAATTCATCTTGAAAAACCTGGTTGTGAGTCTCCTGTCTTTAAGGCAAGGGGCCATAGTTATCAAGCATTGTAAGACTTCAGCCAAAAATTTAAATACAGCAAGAAGGAAAACGTTTTGAACAATGTTCCAACCACAATTTGAGTTCTTTCCTTTTCTGAGGTGGCGATTTTAAGCATATTCAGTTTTTGACTGAAGTCTGAAGTTGCTTGATAAATATGTTCACAGGTTTCTGCACATGAACAGTACCTAAAAAAAAGTTTGACTTCATATTCATTTTCCAGACTAAAATCTGAAGTATTGTAAAATGATGTATTCATCAAATGTATGCAAGTGTATGCACTGTCAACAGAGGAAAAAGTCATTATGTTGAACCTGTAAGGTATGGGTGTGCAAAGAAAGGAATTTGAATTATTGTTTTGATTTAATTGTGTGATGTTTTATGGAGTAAATGAATTTTAAAGTATACTTTGTTTATTTCCTTTTTATTATTGTGACTGGTTATTTTATTTTTGCCCTTTTCTAACTCCACTTGATTTTTTGCGAAGCCTCTTGTATAGTAAGTTTGATGTCCGTATTTTCTTTGAGAAAAAACCCAGAACAAGACTATTCAAGGGAGATAACTCTGTAGTTAAAGTGAGTTTATTGAAGTTATTCCCCTTCATCTCTGTGTTCAACTTCGTTCAAAACAACGTTTGATGCGGACAGGTTAGCCTACATTTTTTGCCAAAATTTAAGTTCACCATTCAGTCACAGAAACTAATGAAGAGAATTACACTCTCTTCCAAGTGTAACATGTAAATCGTGACACTAACGGGTCCTACATGTTACTGAAGTTAAGGATTTTTCCCCATTGAGAAAATATGTGGACGATCTGGGTGTATGGTTTAGGTGACTCGGCCCATATGTAAACTACTCTAAATGACCTAAATTTCATCCATGACAAACTTATTCATTTTGAGTGGTTCTCAGAGATTTTAGGTGTTTTAATGTTTGTTTGGAGGTATTATGGTATTCTGCTGAAGTTTCAGCACCAAAAGTATTGTCTTCGCCTCTCAAAATGAACTTTCCTCAAGTGCAAGTTTCTGGTGAGAGCAAACAGTGTATCAAGGGAAGCTACTCCACGGCCCTTAAATATAATGGTCAGTTATCTCCCCTGGAGCTTTACGACAAAACCGATGTACCCTAGCGGCAAGAGGTTAAGAGATTAGCATGGCTGTGGTTACGCTATTGTCGGGCTGATAAGCGTAACTAATTATCTTAAACTATTTAGTTTTTTACCCGAGTTGTGACTGGCATGATGTCAGCTGGAATGAAAAGCTGAGACGTGTAATGTTACAATGATTAGGTTGTCCACGGTGATCGGCAGTCTTTAATCTGCTTGCAACACGCAGTGGTACAGGCCTACATCCGTTTGATAAAAATCCAACCTTGCTAAATAGAATCTTGTGTTGAATTAATAGAATATGTGTGTTATATCCAACAGAACAATCTGCTTCAATAACATATAATAGAATCTTTATGGTAAATTAATAGAATATGTGTGTTATATCCAACAGAACAATCTGCCTTGCTAGTTCGTGGTGAAGGTGTCGTCGGACAAAGTAATACATTTTACAATAAGCTATGCATTATCCAACAGAACAATCTGCCTTGCTAGTTCGTGGTGAAGGTGTCGTCGGACAAAGTAATACATTTTACAATAAGCTATGCATTATCCAACAGAACAATCTGCCTTGCTAGTTCGTGGTGAAGGTGTCGTCGGACAAAGTAATACATTTTACAATAAGCTATGCATTATCCAACAGAACAATCTGCCTTGCTAGTTCGTGGTGAAGGTGTTGTCGGACAAAGTAATACATTTTACAATAAGCTATGCATTATCCAACAGAACAATCTGCCTTGCTAGTTCGTGGTGAAGGTGTTGTCGGACAAAGTAATACATTTTACAATAAGCTATGCATTATCCAACAGAACAATCTGCCTTGCTAGTTCGTGGTGAAGGTGTCGTCGGACAAAGTAATACATTTTACAATAAGCTATGCATTATCCAACAGAACAATCTGCCTTGCTAGTTCGTGGTGAAGGTGTCGTCGGACAAAGTAATACATTTTACAATAAGCTATGCATTATCCAACAGAACAATCTGCCTTGCTAGTTCGTGGTGAAGGTGTTGTCGGAAAAAGTAATACATTTTACAATAAGCTATGCATTATCCAACAGAACAATCTGCCTTGCTAGTTCGTGGTGAAGGTATCGTCGGACAAAGTAATACATTTTACAATAAGCTATGCATTATGCCTACTTTATAGGTATAAGCTGCAATCTTCCGGACCTGGTATAGTACCATCTATTTTCAACTCCGTGGGAAGGTCTCCCAGCAACCTGCGAATGGTCGTGGGTTTCCCGCGGGTTCATGCGAAAGAAAATTTTTTGTGAAGCTGGATGGCGATATAAAGATTTTATTGATATATTGATATCTTGAGCCGAATACTGAAGAATACTTCCATATATACCTTGATAATTTTATTTGTTTACGGAATTAATGTATTTGTATTTAATTGGGGTTTTACTCCATACTTAAGAAACCATTCCAGGCCTAGTGACCTTTAGCGAGCTACGGACAAATCGTTGTGGTGGAAAACAAGTCATGAACGAAAGTAATACAGCACAAATGTTTCAATGTAGAGG
Organism: Liolophura sinensis; assembly: GCF_032854445.1. NCBI lineage: Eukaryota > Metazoa > Mollusca > Polyplacophora > Chitonida > Chitonidae > Liolophura > Liolophura sinensis. The sequence continues at coordinate 11,080,929 of NC_088297.1, read as the reverse complement.
CTATTTTATTGAATGGGCCTAATTTCATTGTTTTTTCCTAAGCAAACAGTGATATCACTCAAATGATCCTCAAAATAAAACATTCTTTTGCCTTGGTATGAGGATTCTGATGCAAAATGTACTGTATAACTTACAGCCGAAAGGAACAGCAATTTATCTGTAAGCTTGTTGTAAGATACAACCAATGTCCATCCAAGAGAACCTAACGTGTCCTTACGGACTGTTAAAGGTGCATACAGTAAACTGGTTTGATTTTTGTAGTAAAAATAAGTGTGAGACGTAGGCTACATGTAAGTGGGGAAAATACGAATAATATTCACTATTTTAGGACAAGTTACTTCTGTTCTAACTCGTCCAGTCTTAATTGTGTAGAAAATTGCCAGTTTGTTGAATAGGCACTATTTCGATGAAGCTGATAAAACTCAAATGATTCTCTATAAAACATTCCAGTTTCCGGGCAAGTTAATTGACACGCAACTGACATGGTGTCTTCGCAACTCGCCGACTTTGCATTTCGCCTACCTATATTTAGGTACACGAATTGCGAATGGCGGCCAGAAGCTACAGGAGTCAAGACCATTATTACCCAGAGGTCATTCACACAGAAAGCAATTTCATATATATCGGTCTAGCTAGCACACGTCAGTCTAAAGGAAAAAATCAAACGGCTGTGATTTTGGAATCGAATATTTTATTTAATGCGCAGAAAGGAAGCATACATTTTACACAAAGGAAATATATTACACTTTTGTTGAGAAATGTTTTTTTTTTAAGAAATACTCTTAGCGAGCATGCATACATGTTGAAGGTATATGACAAATTCTACAATTTAATAAGCACGAACATGCAACAGCGTACTGAATTGGGATCTTCTCATTATCAGCGAGCTTGGTGCATTTCTAAGAAATTCAGTCTTCTCTTCTCCAATTTACTGGTATCAAACGCAGGTAGAAGCTTGTCGAGCGCAAGAATTTCTGGACTGAAAATTGTGGTCTGCTAGAATTTGGGGATTAATGCCATTTTCAATATCATTTCCGTTGAAACAGTATCCTAAGGATATTGTTTCAACGTAGGGCATGTTGTCCAACACATACTGTCCAACATAGGACATGATGTCCAACACATACTGTCCAACATAGGACATGTTGTCCAACACATACTGTCCAACATAGGACATGTTGGTTAGTGCAAAAAAATAATATGTTATATTTAAGAGAACGTTTGTTATCTAAGTGATGCTAGAATGTATTATGTTATAGCAGCTGATTATTGTGTTAAATATAACATCACGTATTCTATTAATTCAACATAACGATTCTGTCAGGCAGCACATCATCTATTGTGTTATAATAACAGAATACATTCTAGCGTCACTCAAACAACAGACTTTCTGTTAAAATTAACAGATTCGTCTTTTAAGTGTGCATGCACTTCGGTATTACATTTTTTTTTTGTCAGCGTGGTTGATATATTTCGCTATAGGCTTCCTAATCTCGCTAGCTTGATTAAATGAAAATAGTATTATATACCCGATATAGCTTTATCATATCAATAATAAAGTGAAAATGCGCCGTAGGCCTGCCATAGGATCGTTGTATAAATTGTATATACACTCAAAAAGTTAATCTGTTAATATGACAGAATATTGCGTTGTAATAACAGAATACATTTTAGCATCACTGACATTAACAGATTGTTTTTTTCGAGAGTATATTGTAATGGACAATCTATATAATCTGTCCGGCAAATGGTGAAATGGCTTACATTGGCGAATGTGTACAGATGTTAATGGCTTTATGCCTATTAACCCGTTAATCGCACAACTTCTTTGAGCCCATCACGTGAGTTGCGCGGTGAACTGTGTTACATCGGAAATGGCCGGAAACAGCCGAACATATCTCACAGGAGCATCCACGGGGAAAAAAAGGTATTTTCACAGATTAAACATACCAAACAGCATTTTTATCCCTTTATCCAGAACTCAGTTTGAGGTGAAAGCAGAAAACGTCCTGTGTTGAAGGCGGGCGATCTATAGCGACGTGGAGAAAAGCCATTGATCGCCATTTGAATTGTAAAGCACGTGCTAGAATTTTTTCGCTACATAAAATCTCCCGAAGAGGAAGCCGTTATTTCTAGATCGTCGGCTTCTGCTTAAGATTTAATCGGCTAGTTTTTAATGGGACAGTGTAATGTCACCTGAGAGACCTCGACAAAACAGGAAAGATCGGATCGGAGTTGAAATTTCGAAAGCAGTAGCACAGAAACAGTACAGAGTCGGTGTAGTGAACCATTCACAGTACAAGATGTTGCCAAGTTGTGATGATCAGGCAAACGGCGGTTTGTGCATTGCGTGTTTAGCAGCTCTGCGTAGGCGTTTAGTATGTTCGTCTGTCGGGCGTCCTACATCTCTTTCCTAAAGTAAGGTACAAGACGACGTGGAATTTTTTCAGGATACCACAGCTTGCGCATGGTTTTACCAGATGTCCGACTTTTTATGTATAGTTGACTTAAAGACAAAGAAAACACTAACATGAAGTACTTGTCAGATGAAAGTCCATTAAATATTGTCCGGAAAAATATTTTTTTTTTCTATTTTTTAAGAATATTTTTCAACCTACTAGAATGCATTTAAAACTTTGGATTTTGCCGTGGCCTTTTTAACCATATTATGATCAGTGATGCCATTTCAGCTGTTTGCCAGTTGACCCACAGAGATTGCTATATATCATCATTCAAAACACGCCTTCATTTAGAGCTAACATACTATTTCAAGCCAAACATATTGCTGTGACGTCACTCATACCCGCTGGATCCCAACAGACTACCATAGAACACTATGTTTTAAACGGATTTCAGTTTGTCAGAAAAATTGTAAAAAGAATAGATCAAACTATTTGCCTTACAATGTTTAATGGTCTTTCATCGGATATATACCTTATTTTAATGTTTTCTTTGCCTTTAAAATCAGTTTTGTCTCAGATAAATAACGGCTGATTTACTCTCTGAGCGTCGGAATTAACGCATGTGCCAACATAAAACCTCCATGAGGTCATCAGTGTATATATGACGTCATCGGTTGTGGATATATGTACCATAGCGAACAACACACAAACAATCTGCTGTCCGAGTGGTACTAGGATGTATTGTGCTATCGCAGCATATTATTCTGTTCAACATAACACACATATTCTGTTAATTCAACATAAAGATTCTATTAGAATAACAGGATAATATGTTGAATATGACATAGTACTGTGTTATGATAACAATATATATTCTAGCGTCACTCAAAAAAGACTTTCTATGAAAATTAACAGATTAATTTTTTGAGTGTAGATACATGACGTCAACGGTTATGGGCGATATGCATGCATGCCATGGAGAACAATGCCAGCCCAAAAACAACCCGGTCCAAGCTGTATACTCTTTTGTTCCTTTCTGTAATACTTGTACGTCACTATTTCTGTGGTCCTAAATCAAAGACGTGGTCCACAGGCAATGAAGTGTAACGCAAGAGAATGGTGTAATTTTGTACAGCTTACATAAAACTGGCTGATTACGTGGGAATTCACTCTCGTACTTGTCCGTTTACGGTTCTTTACCCACCTGTATACTGCTAGCAAATGATTCCTTTTTCGTTTTTATCAGTCAGATAAATGGCGATCGGTTAAATTGCGACTGGTGACAAATATATGACCGCTGAACTGTACGTGTACTAACGTAAAACTCACTGGGGGCCTCAGTGGCGGAGTGATTAGCCTGCTAGTGCAGCACAATGACCCAGAGCACTTTTCCAACACGGTTGCTTTTAGTTCAAGTCCAGCTCATGTTGATTTCACTCTCTTGCTCGTATACGTGGGAAGTTGTCAACAACCTCGGGTGGCCGTCGGTTTACCTCAGATACTGCCCTGATTGCTGCATTGTCGCCGTTGTATAAGTGAAGTACTCATTTATACGGCTTGAAACATCAATAAAATAAATAAATAATGAAACGAAATTCAGTTTAAGAACTGAAGCATAATCTTCAATTTTGTAGACGCGACCAGCAATCAGTATATCAAGTGTCGCTCCTTTAACTTCCTCTTAAATGATCCCGATATCAACATGCAGAAACATGCCAGCTGTAGTTCACTGGTTGTTATTTGCTAAAATAGGCTAATATAAACACAGTTTGTTATTAAATTATTATTAAATTTTACGAGCAAAAATTAGGCTTGAAGTAATTAGCAAAGTGTTCTTAAATTTGAAGTTATGCTTCATCTATGTACATGCAGTAATTTGAGCTATTTTTCAAACTGATTTTAATTTGGCAGAAAAAATATATATATATCTTAATACGTACATGAAACAGATCGGAGCTGCTCCTTATATAAATCACATAAACTTAATACTGATTGATTGATTGATTGATTTTGATACTCAAACTTTTCATTCAATACGACAGAGGTCAATATTATCGGCGAGGTAAATGTAATCCTTAAAAATTATGTTTATAAATACACCTGACCTATGTATTTATACAACGCAAAAAAATATACACTATGGTAGGGAACATAACTGCGTGTATTTATTTTAAACCAGGCCAAGTAGTTAGTGTGCTTAAAATACGCCTTAATCTTGAGTACGGCGTAAAACACCAATCAAATCAATAAAAAAAATAAATAAAATACACATCGCTTAGAACAGACCCCTGAACATTTAACAGTTGGATTGCAGGGTAACGGTTTTAATGAATATTTCATCAGCAAAACTGATTGTTCTGATCAAAGCTATCCGAAGAGCAGGGCTTTTAATTAATAAACTGGGAGACAAAATTTCCTGGGTGTGCAGAAAAAATAAACCTAGAGCGAGTGTATAAGCCTTCGAGTGCCACTCGATAAACGGAGTGGTTTTGAAGCCCCCTAACGACTGAAAGCACTCAAGCGCGGGCGAGAAGCAGAAAGAAAAACATTACTGGTCAAGTGGTCGGCAATTTGAGGCGTGCGACAAGGGTCGGTTTTTCAGCTCCTTTCGGTTTTCAGTCAATAATTTCTACAGTATTGTTTGAGCGGGTGGTGAACTAGACCTAAGACCACTGGCCATCTGTATGGTAAATCCTTTTTATATTTGATGTTTCAGGAAGTTGGCTCTCACACTTTTTACTGAACTTAGAATACAGTATATGGATTTCATTTACCAGAAAAAGCTCCTATTTGCTGACTAAGAGTCAGGCATGGATGCGGATTAATTGCAAAAAGCATCAACATTTTTGTGCAGCCTGCTAAACTATGTTCCCATAACACATTGTAAGCACATGGTATTAATACACAAGTAATATTGCGAAAAATACCTAAATTCCTATTTTGTTTCGTGTGTATAAAGTCGCCTTAACATTTTTTTTTCACGACGGTGTCATAGCTCTTGTGTCAGCCCTGTCTTTTAACGCTAAGCGTCTAGTAATGTAGGCATATGTAAAAAGATTGACAATTTTGAAGTGTTAGACATGCCCTAAAATATGAATTATACGCATAATTCTTCTTATTTCCGGGACACTTGATCTGCTCATTTTAGCCAATAAACATGTAATTGTAGCCATGAATATTCAGTTTCATGTTTTCACGTGGCTAGTCATCTACATATCAATATATTCATACCTTTACTTTTCAAAAAAAAATGAGAGAGAAATGTAGGTCTATGCCTTCAGTGCTACTAATATTAGTAGAATTTAGTAGTAAATTAGAAGAATTATGGCATTTTAAATTAATGTTTAACATATTTGTCTAAATACACGTTATTGTATGATTGTCGGCTTTAGTGCTGACTTTTCACATATAGAAAATGTGTACACTTAAATAATTTAGTGTAGTATGATAACACAAGTGTTCAGTGATTGCTGTCTGGTATAGAGAGGTCACGCTGTGCAAAGATGCAACCGAAATTTATTTTCCTTGTGTCTGATAAAGTTGTATTTGTGTTGAAATATGGATTTTTTGCATTATTCTGTGCAGCAAGGTATGATTTGCACCTCGGTAACATTTGTCTTTTGTAGTATTTGAGTATTATTGCCCTGCATTTTCATTAATAAATAAAAGAAATTAGCAGTGGACAGCGAATATCTTATTGTAATTCATTCATGGCGAGTTGATGCCACTTTTTAACGATTGTCGATTGACCTTCCTTTAGTAAAAAGGGCACGGAAATCAGAAAATAAAATAAAATGGACAAAAATTATCCTGAACGTTTTGTCAGAGTCACAGAACAGGTTTAGGATAATCAGGTGATAATTAGCCGACGGGATTCCAGTCACGTGCAGGGGTGTGTGTCGTCTGCTCCTATCGAATTGAAAATTAGTCAAAGGCCTAATGTGTAACGGGATGGGTGAAAATAGTAGATTGCTACAAATTTCATTTCGCTTCGCCTACATGTCTTGCTTAAATGCATACTAGAGTTCTTGGTTGAATATTCATGCCCAGGCTTGTTATACCGGCATAGCTAGCTCCGTAAATCGGCCGAACGTTTACAGTGGAAAATAGCTACGCGCGTGTCAAGCGAGGCAAACGATCGGACACTTGGTTAATATCTCAACCTTTGACCCGGGCTGAAAGGATTTGTCTGAAGTCTGCTCGTCCCACGGCCTTTGCGCAGATCCCCTGGTCATTCAGGCTGATGAGATGGGCTCCATAGAA